>NC_086007.1:27892376-27992376 GCF_030014385.1 Trichomycterus rosablanca
CCTGGCGCCCGGACGTGTCTTCCTGGCCTGGCCAATCGGAGCTACAGACCTGCTGATTGGCCGGAATGTGGGACACGGTGCGCTTCAGGGGGCTCGGGTGCACCTGACCAGGCAGACCTAAAGGATCAAACTGTAAACCATGAATCCCCAGACTAGAGCTCAAACTACACCTTCTGTTGTTGTTTATTTTGTTATTTCTCCTGACATGTTATACACATACGTTTATGCTGGTACCATAGTACAAATACCAGTTAATATTGGAGAGTGTAAATATCTGTTTACACTGGGCCAAGCTACCCATAACTCCCTGTGCCACTGACCTGTGCTGTTACCGATGCCGGGTGAGGTCATGCCTCCCGTCCCGGGAAACGCCATGTGGCCGTTCTGTCCGGCGGGCGAGCTGCACGTAGACGGCGGTTTATCGAGCCAGACGTGGCCATCCAGCGTCTCGGCCGAGCTGGTCCACTCGTCGGAACCCTGCCGAGCATGGTGGTGGTGGTGGTAGTAGAGTCCGGACTGGTGCGAGGCAGGGGGCAGGGGGCGGGCGGAGAGGTGCTCATCCAGGTGGTTGAGCCAGAGCGCGAGGTTGGTACGGTCGTCGAGCGTGGTGGCGGGGTGGATGAGCGCGTATGACAGCAGCTGGCGGCTCTCCTCCACGAACAGGCTGCTCTCTATGGTGTGGCTCAGGACCTGCTGCAGCAGCTTCATGTACTCGCATTTGGCCTCGCTGTTGCGCGGCTGCAGCAGCGGGAGGTGCGAGAGCAGCAGCGACACCGCCTTCTCCTTCGGCTCCTGCTGCCACTGGCTGACGATGGCTGAAAGGGAACGCATTATCTGGGTAAATCTGTGTGTTTGCACCACGCAGGGGCGTCACGTTCATGCACTTTTCAAAACCACGTACCTGCGTTGTTGGCCTCGGCCTCTAGTAAGTGTATCTCGGTGCAGTCGGCCAGCCAGTGCTCCAGACAGATGTGGAGGAAGCGCGCTTGCGTCCGCGACACCCTCTTCAGCAGCGACAGCAGCGCCACCGTCTGTTCGCACTCGTTCCATCCCTTAAACCAGTCAGTCAGTATCCCCACCTGGTCCCGGAACATCATGGCGAACCCTGGCGGAATGCTCACGGGGTACGGGGTTCAGTAAAATCGGGCGTGTCTTCTGGAATGAATCGGGACACAGTTCAAAAGGAACACCCCACCCTAAAGGCTGGGGGCCTTGATGCAACGGTCCAACAGTCCACTCGGCAGCCGCATAAGAAAGGCTTCACATGGTTCTGGCCCGGTGTGAGGGCCACCAGCGTGGGGAGAAAGCAATGATGTCTGAGCTCAAAGGTCCCAGGAAGGGTGCGAGACCGGTGACCAACACTCGGAAGAAAGGCGCGGCTCCAAGACGCTCCGAATGCTCAAGGCTGAAAGCAAAACACACATCGTTACATCCTTACAGAATAATATTAGTCTTAAAACCTACTGCTAGTCTGAAGGACCTAAAGTTGGGTTACTACATGATTAACCCATTGGGACTAAAAGAGCAGCCTTAAGTTGATTTAGCTGTGAGGCCTTATATAAACAAGATCCAAATATTCAAAAGTTCAGAATGTGTTGCAAACATGCTGTAAACCAAGGAGCTGCTCATAACAGCTGACATTTCAGCAATCGAAAGCCCGAATTTTTATCCAGGCCAACGAGAGAACCCCTCTGTTACCGTAGTAGATGAACAGAACAACCTTATGAAGGCCAACCATTAGAAGATGACCTAACAACCAAGGACTTCATGGCCGAACTCCCTGACGCACACCACTCTCGACCAGGTAGCACAGGAAAGGTGACCGACCGAGGTCGGGGACGCAGTTCTTTGAAATGACCGACCAAAACTGAAACTGGAAAGGCACAGATGATGACCAGAATAATACAATCCCCACGGTCATGCATGGAGGGGGTCAGTGACGATGTGGGATTGTTGAGCTCGACCATATGACTGCCCTCATGGATTCACAAACACCAAGGCATTCTGAGGAGGAACGTTCTGCCTTCTGTGGTGAATCTGAACCTTGGTGGTGATTGGATTTTCCAGCTAGATGACCATCACAAGCTTGGTTAAGGAATCAGTCCTGGAATATTAGTGGGATTTGAAAAAAAGCACAAAAACCATCAAACCTCAACAAGCTGGAAACTTCTGCACCATAAGAAGAGGTTATCATGGCAGAACGATGTTCCACCAAGTACTGAGACTGGGGGGGATAACTGGGTATCAAGAGAACTAAATTTTCTTGAGTTTAACTCAACATGATGTGGACTGACTGAAATATTCTCTGTTTACTAAGATGTCTTCTTGTAGCTTCATTTAATTCTACACACGTCACTTCAGTACCCCTTCAGTACCCCTTCAGTACCCCTTCAGTACCCCTTCAGTGGAGTTCAGCTGACGCTCCTCTGTAAACTACCGACCACCTCCAGCCTCGATTAAAATCCTATAAACAATTCGTACCGCTTCAGTGGCGAGCCATCAGTATCACCCCTGTACCGCCATCCTTACACAAGACAGAACACAGAAACACTCGGACATAATCAGCTTTAATACATCGACTAATTACACCACCTTACTGCAGACTTCAGCAGCTCTCCGTTCCAGATTACCTTCGTCTCCGTTCCAGACCGTTCTGATTCTAAACAGCCACAAATAATTCATTACAGCCACCAAAGTTTACCAAAGATATAGCTGGAACACACATACGGTGATGGACAAATTAAGGAACCTGTAACAGGATAATAATATAAAAAAACTGATCAGGGAACAGACAGGAAAATAATACAAATATTCTAGAAACGCTCTCAGTCTCTTAAATCTGAGCACAGGAGGAGTGTGACCAGGTTCTGTAAACTGGTTCATATTTGTGGTTATACGACCACGCAAATCAACCAAACCAAACTATATCAAGTCCAGGTCTGTTCCCCTTACGCCAAGTTCTTAGCACATCTGCTTTTCTGAATTACGACCCTTCCGTTTGGACTGTAAACAAACGTCTTTTATTATTATTATTAAAACAAAAGGCTGAATATAGGCAATCTTCTTCTTCTTCTTCTTCGTCCCGTTTGGTTGAGGGGTCGGCTCTCGGCGGATCATGATCCGCGCATCGATTTGGCACAATTTTTACGCCGGATGCCCTTACTGACACGACCCTCCCTATTTTATCCGGGCTTGGGACCGGGCTTGGCACTACAATGCACTTGTTTTGTGCATCTAAGCGGCTAGGTATCTATAGGACAATTCAGTGTTTCCAATTAGCCTGGTGGCATGTCTTTGGACTGTGGGAGGAAACCGGAGCTCCTGGAGGAAACCCACGCGGACACGGGGAGAACATGCAAACTCCGCACAGAAAGGACCCGGACCGCCCCACCTGGGGATCGAACCCAGGACCTTCTTGCTGTGAGGCGACAGTGCTACCCACTTATTATTTCCAGTTATAAAGCAAACACAAAAAAAAGCTCAATCCATTTTCTTTTCAGATGATTTGTGTATAATAATTTAAACTAAACTGCCAGACTGATTAAACCATAACTGAAAAATACACATAGTTCCATATATATTTTATTACTAACATAAAGTAAAGTGTAATAAAGCCCAGCGCACTGTGCATCGTTTTTACTTTTAATGGAAAAAACGACTGCTTTATGATGTGGGGAAATAATCAACAGCACAGTGCATAATAAATAAATAATAAACCATATAAATGATTATTTTCATTATTCTGTTGGATTTCTTTTGGGTGAAAAGACGCCATATGTGCTGTGCATTGATGATGTCTTAAAAATACAAACATAATATGTGATTTGTTGTTGTTATTTGGAAAAAGAACCAAAATACACCGGTACTGTGTGTAACTTCTGTCAAACAACCTGAAGAAAACAAATAAATGCACTTTTATAAGGAGCTCAAAGGCATTGTGCTACAGACACTACATTTACTGCAAAGCAAAAGTTTTTTTATTCTTTTGCATTAAGAATCCAACAAAAATCCAAATGCATTATGTGTAAATTTTACATTGCAGTGTAAAATTACAAATTCTCCTTTACCTTACATTTAGATAAATGTTTATTAGGTATTGTAAAAGTAAAAACAACAAATATTTCCACACAGTGAGAGACAAATACAGTGTGCATTATCATTTTTTGGTGGTGGTGAGGGTTGAAGAACTGTGCACATTTTCAGTTCTAAGAAAAGATGAATTTAGGTAACAGTGTGTGCAAAAACCCAAACTGTGTCACTGCTCAAATAAACATCGTTTCTGGTTTTGGGAAGGAGGGGGGCGGATTTGGACCTAAACTATCTAAACAACTTAACCATTCACGATGTAAATGCAATATGTATGTATAGATATAATAACTGTAATAATAATAATAATATCTACTGATAAGTAAAGCCTTGTACTTGTGCATGGTTTTAGTGTTAGTTTTAAAATGGAAGCAACTCTTTAAAGAACATTTATCATGAGAAAGCAACAGAAATACAGCCTGCATGGTTGGAAAAATACTCTACTGCATGTACAAACTAAATAAAAACAAAAGCATTGTGCATGTTATAAAGCTGTGAGGTATTTAGTGGATTTTTGGAGAGGGCTTGGTCCCTCATCATCCAACAACAATGTTTTTCTGACATTTATCCAGCCACCCCTCCCTTTATCACTCCTGCATACGATCTTTTCTAATACATGCACTTAAATACTCCAAAACAACACAGACGGCTGCAGAATGTGTGTGTTTTTTATGTGTTTGTAACAGTTTGTTGACATAAAAACGTTTATATGGGTAAAAATGCCATGCAAACATTACCAGAGCAGGAGACAGAACCCTGCTACGGTGCTAACAGGCTAATGCATTAGCACCTATCATCCACACTAATTTAAAATACGAATTGACATTTAATAATATACAGTTTATCTAGTTTTACGTGTGCAGTTTAAGTATGGTACATATTGAAGAAGACCTAATTGAATAAATGTGGACACTTTGCTGCCGTTACGCTAAGCTAACGTGCTAGCCCCTGTGCACTGAATCTCTTAGGCTTTGTGCTAATTAGCATTAGCATGCTAGCTGCAAGAGGATAAAGAAACGCATCTAATTCATTATTATTCACGCTAACTGAAGGGCAGTTGTAGTCAAAAACAGGCAGCACTCCAGAGCAAAATAAACACAGAGTAAAATGTTAAATATTTACCAGTGTTGGTGAAATCCAAGCTAGCAGAGCGCTGTTAGCTTAGCCAGGCCTTGCTATATCATATCCAGCCTCCGCTCTTTTCCAGCACAGGATCGGGCGCAGGATCCTCTTTGTTTCTTCGGATCGTCTTCGTGAAGCGCTCGGGTTTTTTCGGAAACTCCTCGTACACCGCGTCCGTCCTCAGTACAGACCCACCGTGTGTGTGAGTGTGCTGGTGTGATGCAGTAATACTTACTGCTGATCCGAATTCTCACTGAGTATGGGGAGAGTCCTCTCCCCTCCAAACCACCGTCCCCTAGTGTGAAAAAGTATTTGCCCCCCGTCTTATTGATGCTGGTATTGTAAACTGGTCACACTAGACGATTTTAGATCCTTAAATCACGATAATTGCGACACTTCACACTTTGTCAAAGACATTTTAATGTATGTAAGGGACAAAACAGTACAATTCCTATATCACCTTTAATAAAAGTAATTGTCCCCTTTGTTAGTGGGGCAGTTGTAGCCTAGTGGTCAATGTACTGGACTAGAAATCAGAAGGATCTTGGTTTAAGCCCCACCACTGCCAGGTTGCCACTTAAGGGCCCTTGAGCAAGGCCCTGAACCCTCAATTGCTTAGATTGTATACTGTCACAACTGTAAGTCACTTTGGATAAAAAGCGTCTGCTAAATGCCGAAAATGTAAATGTTAGTGCATGAAGGGTGACACGGTGGCTCGGTGGGTAGCACTGTAGCCTCACAGCAAGAAGGTCCTGGGTTTGATTCCCAGGTGGAGCAGTCTGAGGTCTTTTCTGTGTAGAGTTTGCATGTTCTCCCCATGTTTGTGTCCTCCCACAGTCCAAAGACATGTTGATTGTCAGGTTAACTGGAGATACTAAATTTCCCTGTGATGGACTGGTGATCCAATCAAAAACTTGTGATCTCAGCAGCGGTGGGTAGTGCTGTTGCCTCACAGCAAGAAGGGTCTGGGTTCAATTCCCTGCCTGGGTGGCTAGGGTCCATTCCTTGTCTACATGGATTTCCTTCGACACTTCTAAGTGTGTGTGTGTGTGTGTGTGTGCCTAGTGATGGACTGGCGTCCCGTCTGGGGTGTTACTTGCCTTTCACCCAATGAATCAGACCCACAGCAACCCTGACCAGGAGAGAGCAGTGCTAAAACAGACAGTGAATGAATAAATGAATATTTATGACTCAGCAAATTGTCTGAGAACAAGCAGGAAATTACGTGTGAACGTTTATCTTGTAAAGCCGCAGAAATGAAACGCTGTCAGAAATTCTGTCCGTGTCAGTATTAGCTTTGAAGCGCCTCCCTGTTCTCTGGGTCTGGCAGCAGCATCCTGTCACAAGTTTGCCGTTCAAGGAGGAACTGCTGCTTCAGACGCATCGTACCGTACAAATATGGTAAAAACAAGAGTCGTTTTTGTACTTTTGATTTTAAATTGGTTTTAAATGATGTAAATAAGAGTAAATATTGTAAATATTCATGCATGTGAACGCTCTGTGCATGTTCAGGGGTGTTAATACTAATTCTTTAGTAGTGTTGGGTTATTTTGCTTTCACTGATACGGGAAGTTGTTGTGTGCAGCAGTGTGTGCTGTAACACTTCCTGTCACAATGAACACACACACTGTGTCGGCAGGAAGGTGCCAGTTCTTAGTTTAGTACCAAATAATGATAAACTGTCAAATAAAATTAATTTTTTATGCAAGTCCGACATTAATGCACAGACGGCCATCTGTGCTGCTCGGTGGGTAGCACTGTCACCTCACAGCAAGAAGGTCCTGGGTTTGATTCCCAAATGTGTGGAGTTTGCATGTTCTCCCCATGTCTGTGTAGGTTTGCCCAAGTGCTCCGGTTTACAGTCCAAAAAACATGCAGTCAGGACAACTGGAGATACCAAATTGCCCCTAGCTGTGTGTGTGTGATGGATTGGCAAACTGTCCTGGGTGTTTCCTGCCTTTCACCCAATGAATCAGACCCACCGTGACCCTGACCAGGATAAAGCGGTGGTAAACCACACAATGAATGAATGAACATAAAGACGTTATAAAGATGTGGTTGTGTTTCAGTCGAGCTCACTGGTGGTGTGTGAGGTGGATTCAAGCCTGCAGGAAAAACTGAAGAAGTTCCGATTCAGGAAGGAAACCACCAACGCTGCCATCTTAAGTAAGTGGCACCATGACTGCAGGACGAGCTTATTAAGAGGTGGCTCAGTGGGTAGCACTGTCGCCTTAAGGCAAGAAGGTCATGTGTTTGATTCCCAGGGGGAGCGGTCCAGGTCCTTTCTGTTTGGCATTAACGGGTCTGTGTGGGTTTACTCCAGTTGGTACAAAGCTTCTTTCCACAGTACAAAGCTGTGCAGTCAGGATAATTGGAGCGACTAGATTGCCCTAGGTGTGTGTGTGTGTGTGTGTGTGTGTGTGTGTGTGTGTGTGTGTTTGCCCTGTGATGGAGTATCGACCTGTCCGGGGTGTTTCCTGCATTTCATCCAGTGAATTGCACCCACCACAACCCTGACCAGGATGAAGCAGTGATAAAACAGACACTGAAAAATTATTATTATTATTACTAATAATGTAACTTTACTCCATTGCTCAGGGGTCCAGGTTTTGTGCTGCCTTTGGGTGGTTCGGTGGGTAGCACAGCGTAAAGGTGTAGGTCCTTTCTGTGCTGAGTTTGGCATGTTCTCCCAGTGTATGTATGGGTTCCCTCCTACAGTACAAAGACGTGTAAGTGAGGTGAACTGGAGATATGAAATCGGCCGTGATGGTGTTTGACATTGAACTTGAACTGATGAATCTTGGGTAACCTGGAACTACCGGTCCTGTCATGAATGTGGAAAACATCACCTTATAATCCTAATAAATAAATCAAATAAATATTATACGTATATAACAGCTATTAAAATAGATCTAATTTTATGCTTGTTTTCCTTCAGTGAAGATAGACATGGAGAAGCAGCTGGTCATCCTGGAGGAGGAGTACGAGGTGTGTGGGAAACCTGGACCTTCCAGAGCTCTTAACAACAATCAGTATAATAAAATGTCTTATATTAAATAATTACTTTGTTATTTATTATATAAAATAATTAATAATATTAATAAATGTTGGATTGTGATGAAAGTCTGTTGGTGTTTCAGGACATTTCACTGGATGATCTGAGGGAGGAACTTCCAGAGCGCCAGCCTAGATATCCTCGACATCACCATACAATCATACATTTATACATTCATTTACTGTCTGTTTTAGCACCACTTTATCCTGGTCAGGGTCACAGTGGGCACAAATCTCTAGGGGAAAGGCAGGAAGCACCACAGACAGGTCACCACTCCATCACACAGACTCGAACACACACCGTGTCTGTGTGGGTTTCCTCCGGGAGGAAACCGGAGCTCCCGGAGGAAACCCAGACAGACACGGGGAGAACATGCAAACTCCACACAGAAAGAAATCAAACCCAGGGCCTTCTTGCTAACAATCTTGGAACATAATCTTCACAAAGCACTTTTCTATCAGTGTGGAGGAGGAATTGGACGAAAACAAGCATGAAGAACCGTGTGGATGAAACTCGCCCTACTTCATGAACCTGCGCACTGATATAAGACACAAGGCGGATAACTTGCTAGCACTTGAGGAATCACCATTACATACATTTGGCTGATTCTAATCTCTAAACCGTCAGATATTAACGATATTATTAGCGGGACCTTCGATACGTGTGTCTGATTAACTTATTTACAATTCACATTAACCGCAAAAGCAAAAAAAAAGACACAACACTGATTTTGGCGCGGCACGGTGGCTCTGTAGCGCTGTCGCCTCACAGCAAGAAGGTCCTGGGTTCGATCCCCAGGTGGGGCGGTCCGGGTCCTTTCTGTGTGGAGTTTGCATGTTCTCCCCGTGTCTGCGTGGGTTTCCTCCGGGTGCTCCAGTTTCCTCCCACAGTCCAAAGACGTGCAAGTGAGGTGAATTAGAGATACTAAATTATCCAGGACTGTTCGATATAACCTCGTGTGATGAGTAACTACCGTTCCTGTCATGGATGTAACCAAAGTGTAAAATATGACGTTAAAATCCTAATAAACAAACAAACAAACTCTGATTTTGGATCAGCAGGGGACTATGGGTATTGTAGTCTTTTAAAAGTTAGCGTTCGTTATAACTTTCGTTATATTTTCAACATCTAATTATACAGTGATATCATATTATATGATATCTAAGGTTGTGAATATATATTTTTTAATTTTTGAGAAGAGTGTTTCGTTACTGTGCTTAACTGCAGTGCAGATTTATCGTGTACAGCTACAAGCTAACACACTCGGACGGGCGAGTGTCCTACCCACTCTGCTTCATTTTCTCCAGCCCTGTGGGTATGTACCACCTTTATACATCATAAATATTACACGTCTTCTTACAAATGATTTCATTTTATTCATTTAATTTCTTTATTTCAAGTTGGGACTGTAGAAAAATGGAAATAAAACAGACAGAATTTGTATTTAAATTTGGGACAGGGGCATGTTCACCACCTTTACATTACTTTTCCTGTTATACTTCAGATGCTCAGGGGTCCAGGATCTCTGGGTCCACTGCTGCTGTCTTGACTGCAAACAGATCAGTCTAGCACCTGCGCTCTCAATTTCCTCTCACAGCTTGTGGCTTGTTGTTGTGTAGAACCCACTCGGCTGGCACCACCATGCCACCCATAACCCTTTTCTGCTTTTATTTCAATCACCGCATACTGCATCATTGATGCAAAGCACCAGTACGGTCTTAACAACCATTAAAAAGTACTGCTGTGCTCTCGTTTGTGGAACCATGAATGAGTATGTCAGTGAATAATCTAAATAAGCCAGCTCCATACTAACGTCGTTATAACTGTATAATTCTGGATAAGATTCCGGGTTCAGATTTTAAATGTATTTAAACTGTCTGTGTTCAGGCTGTAAACCAGAGCAGCAGATGATGTACGCCGGCAGCAAAAACAGACTCGTCCAATCAGCTGAACTCACCAAGGTAAAGAAATTAATAAATGAGAGGTAACACATGCCAGAACACCAGAGCTGACATCTCAGACTCACGAGTTCGAATCTCAGCTCTGCTACCGGCCGGCCGGGCGCCTACACTGGGATCGCTGGAGGTGATTCCTCATATGTGTTGCAATTATGGCCATTGCTGGCTGATCAAGGGCACATGGACTACTGCAAATCTGCAATATTTAAATAAATCTTAATTAAACTGAAGACAAATCGACCCTCTCACTGGAAGCCCAGAGAACCAAACTAAAGCTCTATTATCAGACACATTGCAAGAAGAACCAGCTTGGAAGAGTTGAAGGTAAAAGAGGAAGAGAACGGCCAGCAACAAGATGGATGGATACAATTAGAGAAACAGTGAATAAGCCATTAAGGAGTCTGAGGATGCAAACAGAAGACAGAACGTTCTGGAGAAACACTTATTATTCACCAGGATTTACTATTAATAGTAATAAACAGTAATAATATTCCTATTCATATTAACATTATTAGTAATAATAAAATCAATAACATTATTGTTAATAACAATAAAACAACAACAATAATAAACCACACTGAACACGACACTTTTAGCCAGTGAGTGAATGAATAGCTTTGATAGATTTGACCTCATGTCCTTCTCTCTGTAGATCTTCGAGGTTCGGAACGCAGACGACCTCTCTGAGCAGTGGCTGAAAGAGAAGTTATCTTTCTTTCGCTGAGACAGATCGCAGCGCATCCACACTGATCCGGGACCTGTGGAGAACCTGACTGTGTAATGAAGCTGGTCTGGAGAAAAGCTGATTTCAGATCAGTGGAGAGAAGTTTGATTTGCAGTTTTATGTTTTTCTGTTTTTGTTGTTTTGTGATGCAGTTCAGATTTATTTCAGCTTGTAGAATCAAAAGCAGATAAAAATTTAATATTCTGTATTTCTAAATTATATTTTATTGCACTATTAATTTGATACACAACAACATTTTCTCAGCTGCCTGTATTAGAAGTGTAATGAAACTGAAATGTTATGGTACAAAAAGTGTGAAAATAAATGATGAATGTTCTTCGTCTATAATCGTTTATTTATTTACCTGAAACAGATTCCATTATTGGGACTAAAACTTGCATGTTCTTTTACATGGCTACAGGTCTGTGTGGACGCCCGGTCAGCTAACAGCCCATCTGAGATTTGAACCTGGATCTAACGGACCTCTGCGCAATAAAACCTAAATAAAACATTTCTTTAATATCTGTACAATACAGGGTTTAAAAACCAACCGGTCCATGTTTGGTCTAAACGACCTGAATAAAAAATACAAGATCTGACACAAACGTAAGAAAATCATTTGACTTTATTTACAGCAGTTTTTTCTTCACTGTGATGAAACTTCCCTTAAAAACTAACAAACAAACAAACAAAAAGTCCACAAGTGAGATCATGACCTTTGGAATATAATAAAGAAGAAAGAAATGAGCATCACTGATGTGTTGGTGAAGGTTTTACTGACAATAAAAAAGGAATAAAGCTTCATCAGACAAAAAAAAAGGTTCTGTTGCTTCTGACATCAACTATTAAAAACTTTAATTACCCTTTAAAGCATAAATGTGACATTTATTAGTCTCATCGCTGCATTTCTGATCGACGTGTACAAAATGAGATCCGTCATACAGAGTCCAAAGTTCATTAGGGCAACAAGGTTAAGTACTGGACTAGTAATCAGAAGATTGCTGGTTCAACTGTTGGGCCCCTGAGCAAGGCCCGTAACCCTACATTGCTTGAATTGTATTTAGTGATAATTATAAGTTGCTTTGGATAAAAGCATCCAGTAAATGTAAATATTATGTAAATGATTCCACCAGAGGAAACTCCTGCTGCAGTTGCATCCTCTGCTGGCTGATCGGTGGTGCTGCACAGAGACCCTCGTATGGACACCCGGGCTGGTAAGGTTAGAATTGGCTGTACGAGTTTGAGAAGTCAGCACTGTTGTGCACCACGTCATTCAGTTGAATTCATTTCCTCATGTGTGGGAAGGTTTTAGGAACCCGACAGCACAGTGTGACACAAGGAAAGAATGACTGTTAGGAAATTAAGAAGGTATTTGATGCACTGAAGAACATCTGTCTTGCAAAAACACTAAAATGTTCGTTCTAGTGACTAGAATTGAATCTGGGGAACGAAGGAACCCCGTCCTTCCCAAAATCTGTTTCATATTCGTCTTTGCTACGGTGAACAGTTTAATAAAGACGAGTGTAAAACGCAGGACACACGGCGCTGAGGATTTCAGTCTCTCAGTCGCTGTCGCTGGCGTCGCTGGAGTCGGAGCCTCGGTCACTGCCGCTCTGCGCCCCCCCCTCCTGAGACTGACCGCTGCTGCTGTGAGCGGGCGAGGACCTTCCGCTCGCCCTCCCCGCGTCCTCGTCCTCGCTCCCGCTCCTCCGTCTGCCCCCGTCCCCGTCCTCGTCCTCCTCGTCGCTGCCGTCGTCGCTGCCGAAGATCTCCTCCTCGTCCCGAGCCTGTCGGTCATCGCCGCTCTCGCTGCCGCTCGCCTTCCGTCCCTCGTCTCCGACGTTCTCGCCTTCCTCGTTCTCGCTGCGCCGCTCCTCGTCCTCGTCCTGCTCGGAACCGCTGTCGGAGTTCTCGCTCTCGCTGCCTTTCTCCTTCTCATCACCTGCGGTGGAACAGCGGAACAGAACGTCAATCACGGGCCGCGAGGTGTTTTAGAAAGAAACGCCTTAAACTGTGTGAGTGTGTGTGTGAGAGTGTGTGTGTGTGTGTGTGTGTGTTCTTTATACCAGATTCATGAGTGTCTTTGTCCAGGTCCTCCTCCTCGTCTTCTGGTTCATGGTTCTCCAGCTGAGCTCTTCGAGCCTCCTGTTGATCACACACACATTTTTTTATAAAAGCACTTTATTTTACTTTTGCACAGAGAAGTTTTATATTTTATATTTATTATAGGCTACATTTCAAGACCATGCCTATGGGGTTAACAACATTAAACCTAATCTGTGTGTGTGTGTGTGTGTGTGTGTTCAGACCTGTGCTTCCAGTTCTTTCTCGTTCATATCTCTGTGTTTGCAGACCAGCACAGCGTTGGTGGTGGACTGAGCGCCGGCCTTCGCTCTTCTCTTACTCAAGCGCACTCTGCAGAAACACACACACACACACAGAATATAACAATAAATCAGCATGTCACTGTTCCATTTTAACACGACCACCGTTCCCCTCTAACACGACCGCCGTTCCCCTCTAACACGACCACCGTTCCCCTCTAGCACGACCGCCGTTCCCCTCTAACACGACCGTCGTTCCCCTCTAACACGACCGCCGTTCCCCTCTAACACGACCGTCGTTCCCCTCTAGCACGACCGTCGTTCCCCTCTAACACGACCGCCGTTCCCCTCTAGCACGACCGTCGTTCCCCTCTAACACGACCGCCGTTCCCCTCTAACACGACCGCCGTTCCCCTCTAGCACGACCGTCGTTCCCCTCTAACACGACCGCCGTTCCCCTCTAACACGACCACCGTTCCCCTCTAGCACGACCGCCGTTCCCCTCTAGCACGACCGCCGTTCCCCTCTAACACGACCGCCGTTCCCCTCTAACACGACCGCCGTTCCCCTCTAACACGACCGCCGTTCCCCTCTAACACGACCGCCGTTCCCCTCTAGCACGACCGTCGTTCCCCTCTAACACGACCGCCGTTCCCCTCTAACACGACCGCCGTTCCCCTCCAACACGACCACCGCACGACCACCGTTCCCCTCTAACACAACCACCATTCCCCTCTAACACGACCACCGTTCCCTCAAACACGACCACCGTTCCCCTTTAACACGACCGCCGTTCCCCTCCAACACGACCACCGCACGACCACCGTTCCCCTCTAACACAACCACCATTCCCCTCTAACACGACCACCGTTCCCTCAAACACGACCACCGTTCCCCTTTAACACGACCACCGTTCTTGGTGCAGGAGAGAAGGAACCCACCTGGTCTCCAGCTCGTTGTAGTAAACACCGTCTTCATCTCTGAAGATGAAGAAGTAGTTCTCCTCGTAACCTTTGCTGGCCTTGTTCTTCACGTTCCAGTTGTACTCTCTCGCTATCTTATAATCATACCTACACACACACACACACACACACACACACACACACACAGCAATCAAACAATGACTCTCCGTGCACCATCCGGATCTCTGAATGAAAGAAATGTTAAAACCGTTCTGTGTGATGCATAATAAAAATGTCGTACAGATCATCAGGCATGTAGTCCAGCTCCTCATCCACGTCCCTCTTCCGTTTGCGCAGGGTCTCCTCGTTGGGTAAGAAGTACGCCACGAACTGGTTCCCTTCCTCATCCATCATTCCTCTACAGAGCAGAGCGCACACACACACGCACACACACACACACACACACACACACACACACACACACACACTCCTCACTTAGACCGAGAGTGCACTGCACAATACACACGTGTACAAACAGTCTGCGAAGAACACGAGCGCTCCCACACCCACGGACCTGATCATGGCCTGTGACATCATGTCCACGGCGGCCGAGCCGGGGACCTCTTTAGGAGCGGGGTCCGAGTCGAAGATGACCTGAGCACAGGGGTTTATCCACATCTACAGAAACAAAGAGAATTAGGGATGAAAGATGTTAGCATGCAAACGTCACATGTATTTACATCAGAGGGCAACAAAGTTTGGATGATCATCTCACCTTAAAGTCGGGGAAGACGGGCAGAACCTCCACCGGTGTGACTCTCGGCTTGCTGTAGTGTTGAGCGATCTGGAGAGAACAGAGACGGGATGTGAACACGACGCTGTTTTCTGCTCTGGTAGGACTGGGTGACATGATGGTGAGTAAAATCTGATTTTATTTATTTATTTAGTTGTTTTACGTTGTTTTTCATGTCAGTATATCATCCTTGTTAAGTGCTGCTCTCATATTGTTCTTTAAATGCCTTTTTAAATACCAAGATATTAAGGATTGTTTTCATTTTGATTTGGTTAAAGATCTTCGTCTCGCGGAGACACGCAGTTTTCTTGTCATGTTGACCGTACAGTCAGTGATGGACTACACAGGGATGAGATTAACAGACGAGTGATTTCCCGCCAGGATTTTCAATAATATTTTGCCACCGTTTTTATTAATTACATTTATTTCGCTTAGTGTTTGGCCTTGATGCGTCGTTTGTGTTGTCTGGGTTGCGGTAAAAATCAGGGACAAAATGTGAGAAGTGACTGATCGTACGGGCACAGAGACGGGCGTACAGTTACATTTTTCTGCACTCACGTTTTTCTGAGCATCCTCGAAGGTCTTTTCGATGGCGGTGATCTGACTGTCTCTGTCCTTGTAGATCTCCTCCTCCTTAAACTGCTGCTTAACCGACACGCCGATCCTGCACACAGCACACACAGTGAGGTTCAGTTACTCCTGTCTGATGTCCTGTCTGATGTCCTGTCTGATGTCCTGTCTGATGTCCTGTCTGATGTCCTGTCTGATGTCCTGTCTGATGTTCAGTCTGAGATTCTGTCTGATGTTCTGTCTGATGTCCTGTCTGATGTCCTGTCTGATGTCCTGTCTGATGTCCTGTCTGATGTCCTGTCTGAGCTTCTGTCTGATGTTCTGTCTGAGATTCTGTCTGATGTCCTGTCTGATGTCCTGTCTGATGTTCTGTCTGATGTTCTGTCTGATGTCCTGTCTGATGTCCTGTCTGAGCTTCTGTCTGATGTTCTGTCTGAGATTCTGTCTGATGTCCTGTCTGATGTTCTGTCTGATGTCCTGTCTGATGTCCTGTCTGATGTCCTGTCTGAGCTTCTGTCTGATGTTCTGTCTGAGATTCTGTCTGATGTCCTGTCTGATGTCCTGTCTGAGCTTCTGTCTGATGTCCTGTCTGATGTCCTGTCTGATGTCCTGTCTGATGTCCTGTCTGATGTCCTGTCTGATGTTCTGTCTGATGTTCTGTCTGATGTCCTGTCTGAGATCCTGTCTGAGCTTCTGTCTGATGTCCTGTCTGATGTTCTGTCTGATGTTCTGTCTGATGTCCTGTCTGAGATCCTGTCTGAGATCCTGTCTGATGTCCTGTCTGAGATCCTGTCTGATGTCCTGTCTGATGTTCTGTCTAAGCTTGTGATTGTTTGATGTTCTGTGTAAGCTTCTGTCTGAGATTCTGTCTGATGTTCTGTCTGATTGTTTGAGGTTCTGTCTGAGGTTCTGTCTGATTGTTTGAGGTTCTGTCTGAGGTTCTGTCTGATTGCTGTACGTCAGTGACCAGACGGTCGGTGTGATGTCCACTCACTTGACCTCCACTTTGTCGTTGGACACTCCGTATCTGTTGAACTCTGTGGAGATGTACTCAGTCCTCCTCATCCATGGTACCACCTTAGCATGCTGCTGCGACCTACACACACACACACACACACACACACACACACACACACACTCAGTAAGTATGCTGGCTCATCTGGCTGAGCTTGGTGGTTCTAGGTCAGAGATTTGTGGTGATCAGGGATGTCTGACGTCCGATGCCTCCTCAGGTAGGTAGTGGGGAGCAGGGCGGGTCACTAGGTTTTCACACAAACTCATCGACTAGTATAAAAAGCACACACACACACACACACACACACACACACACACACACACAACACACACACAACACACACACTTGAGATCTTCAAACACAGTTAAGCTCTGACCTCTTGGAGCTGGTGGGAGCCTGGATCTCTTCTTCCAGAAGTTTCTCATCAGCAGGATCCAGAACAACTAAACAGAAACACAGACACACTCAAAACTTAACATGAACCTTAATTTTCATTTCTGTTCACAGGGATTCGACCAAAACTCCTAATCAGAACGTTGTCAATCCATCGGTCCAGCCACAGAGCCTGTGCATGCATGTGTTTAAACATCATGCCTCTGATGAAGGTAGTGTGTATTATGGCACTTACTGTCAGGATCTATGCGGTATGTGTCGGGGTTAATGAGGTCGATGGTCACGCCCAGGTCGGGTTCTGTGAGCAGGTCGTGTTTGTGCTGTTTCTCGAGTGAAGTGGCTTTGTACTGAACAAACCTGCAGGAAAAGGAAAATAAAACATCACACATTTTGCCTAAAAGTGAACTTGGTGGCACAAATAATGATGCCTACCTAGACTGGCACACGTCTTTCTTAACTGAATACTGTTTTAAAGCATTTAGAACCATGAGGCTGCTAGTTCAGATTGCTGTCCCTGCGGTCTGCTACAGGTTTAGTCCTGTTTATGACCCTGAAAGCCCTAAATGGTTTGGAATCTTGCTGATTTCCTAAAGTCATAAAGCCAATCCAGAACTTCTCTAACACTCAGGAATAATCTCGGTTTAGCTCGTGAGCGTTTTGTTCTTAAATCATCCATAAAGTCTGGAACAGCCATAAAGGAACACTGGAAACACACCCCCACAGCCTGGTCATGATTAAATGCTGATTATTCTATAATTATGTTAAATATCATGATTTCTCAACGGTCAGCAAGTGTCTAGGTTTCACGTGGCTCATGACCAGGACTCACCTGTGTTGGTCGAAGGGATACGTGATGAACTTTGGGTCGAACGGGATATCAGGGAGGCTGTTGCAGTATTTCACCCGGCACACCACACCTGACCTAAAGACAACGACAGGAAAAATTTAACCCAAAGTCTTCAAACCCCTAACACAGGATGAGCAATTCTCTTTACTGATATTAACTGTGGGTACGAACCTCTCTGGTACCGTTCTGTGTGACGAGCTCCTGTGTGGGGAACAAAAAACACAGAAATAAACATTACTTGTAAATAATAGAATTAAATATATAATGTAAGTAGCAGAAAGTACTCCGGTCTGATGGAACAAGAATAAAAGCTTTTCAGTTAAAATTATGTAAAATACGGTGGTGGTAGCATCCTGTCATTAAGATAAGATGCTTTTTAACATTTTGGACTATCGAAATGGTCCGGATTAGTGGAGAGAAAATGTAAGGTACAAAAACAAACTAACAAAAAGAGAAAAACAAAACAAGGACGAATTATTAAAACTGATCTGTACATGTATGTCAAACTAAGCAGCTCATAAACAAGGAAAGTAAATACTGGAATGGCGTGTTAATAAAAGCTCCTAATTATATTATGCATGTGGATAAATGGACAATAATTGAATGTTGTTTTAAGTACCTTGTGTAAGGCCACAGTGTTCCGTACAGTTGCTCTTAATGTTATTTATAAGCTGTTTATTACCAATTATAACCCACTGCAATCTTGCCTGTACCTCATCATTCACAGAATAATGTCAGTAAAGACTAAAAGAAGCAGCAGGGATGGAATTACGAACTTGTTGTTTCTGTAAAATAAGATTAACTGGTGTTGTATGATTCCTGTTTACACTAACAGTGTTCCGCACAGCGATTCAGCCGGTGCTTATTGGACCTTATAATGACTTTAACTGTCAAAAATTAAACACATAGGTGCTTAAAATACAGGCAAGACCCCATCAAGAATCTGAGATCATTAGTACAGCAATAAAATAGTGTGGAGTCACTATAAAAGTGTATTTAACATTATATACATATCAATATGTTCATGCTAAGCTAAACTAGGCTAATTTAGCTGTCTAACATTTTGCTACAACTCGTGTTAGCTCTTGTTTATTACTAAATTAATATAATATTTGGCCATGTTGATGTGATGCTGGGAAACACCGTGTCTATCAATCAATCAATTATTTAATTAAAGTGCGTAATTAAGAATACAGTAAGCGCGTGTGTTAGCATGATGCTAGCAGGCTAACTGCTATAACAAGCTGCTAAGACGTTAACGATTCTTACCGATGTCCGTCCTCCCGCTGTGCTTGTGTTTGAATCGTTGGAGCCATTGTGACTTTTCTTCCAAACTAATTCTTAAACAAATATAACAATTGTATTATTATAAACTCCAATAAGGTGAATGTTTTGCTCCGCGATGGTTAAACTCTTCGTTCTGTAATTAGCTTCGCATCCAAAATCTGTAGCACCTCCCTTCTTAGGTGCACTCTGTGGTATGTAGAATAATGGCGCATGCACCCTTTCTAGTAGACATAATACTGGATTTGAAACACGACTTATTTTGACGTAACAGCAGACCGCCATACGACTGTTCGTTTTCCTACCCGTATTCCGTGTAATAAACACCAGACCGCCCGCGCAGAAAACGGGTGGAGTAGTGTTGTAGATTCAATTGACGTTTAACATTGTTTTAAACGTCAAAATCCCAGCACCCAGAGGGAAAAGAACAGTATTTTCTTTAAAAATTGAGAATATAGCTTTCAAATCAGAACTTTCCTACGGAACAAGTGAAATGGACGGTACATTAAGCGTGAACACACCATCCACATTGTAAAATACGGTGGTGGAAGCATCTAGTTAGAAAAAGCAGAATTATGTCGAAATGTTGCCATGTGTTTGTTGTTTTGCCCCATTTCTGTACCAGGATCAGGCTTCCATACCTCAATTACTTAAATTCCATTCACAAATAATCGGTTTACACTTTATAATAAAGACACGAGAACAAATGAATTCATCAGATTATTTATTGCATGTAGAAAATACACAGAAATCCACTAGAAAACAAATGATCCTTAGTTTAGATTGCACAAACTTTGCAAAGAACATTCAAAAGGAAAAAACAAAACAGCATTTTATCTGTTTAGAAAAGTCACAGAAAAAACTGGCAGGTTTAAACATTTAATATAAACTTGTCTTGAAGTTCATTTTACTTTATCTTAAAAAACAGATAATTAAAGGTGCAGTCAGAATGTTTAATGTCTCTCACAGGTTGCACTCCAGTGTCCTCATGGTACACGCTGGTTTCCCCACCCTATAGCTCTACCCCGGAGAGCAAAGTTTGGCTTCGTACGTTCATGTTAAAGACCTAACAAGCCTCAAAAATTCTAATGTACTTTTTGAGATCACTCATCTCACTGTAAAGATCATAATCAGCCTCACTGAGACTCTAATATTCCTACTGACATTTTTGTTTGAATAGTGGATAGAAAACAACTTTTCATAACACAAACGGTTGAGAAAATAAACACTAATATCTAACAATCAGGGTTATACGCTCCCGGTACACCTCAGTGTGGCCTGTGTATTGAAAGCACGGCTTTGGGGGTGACGTTGGTCCGATTTGAAGTTCGACAAAATTGCTGACTGCACCTTTAAAGTCTGAAATAACACATACAATCACATGGACTATCTCTGATAGCAGAATGTAATCTCTGTACGATACGATACGCGCCTGTTTATCATTCATCTCAGGTGACATCTTTATAGTTAAACTGATTCTGTAACATCAGTTCCATGTTGTGGCACATCCGGTTAAAAATCAAACAAAACAAAACCTCCGTCTCTTCTACCTTAATAGGCAAAATCTGTCTATTACTTCTACCATAAGAGCAGCATAGACGCATGTCCTAAAGATGAGATTTTAAGGTGGAGCTGCTTATACCCTGTTGTTCAGTTTATCAAAGCAAATAAAAAAACACGAGCAGCAATTTAGCGAGAACAGAATATCGAAAATGACAGATTACAGACGTTCATCTTCGTTTCTACCTGCTGCCGTTCTAAGACCTCGGAGGTGATCACCCCACCCTGCTTTGCAAAGAGACAAAAATAGAAAAAAAACACAGTTCCCTTTATAACCAACACAGAATCTGCGTCCGACCGAGAGCTCGGTGCTGACGCTCCGTCTGTAGATGTGGCACGCCGGGCGCAGACAGGTGAAAGATGGGAAGCAGTCGGTTGGGAAGCCACGTTCCTCCCCAGTCGTGTTAACTGGCATTCCCAGGTGAGGAGGCTTCACGCTCAGGTCTGTGTGTGGATGGAACGATCCGACCTGTCAGACACAACAGACCATATAAACCAGAAGTGTAAAGAACCGAGTAAAACCTACAGAATTTTAGAGAGGCGTGAATTATACAGATTATACACGGACGCCTGAGGAGCAGAGCTGCAATTATTACCTGCTTAGCATGTACAGCATCTGACCCGGATCATCAGCAATCACCCTAAAAAAGAACAAAAGACCAAAATGAATTAGTGCTGTAAGCACAAACACAAAGCATTTCTTTCTTTCCTTCCTCGAAAAAGATTAACTTGATTTCTTTTCTCTAAAACGATGCGTATCCTAATAATGAGACCTGATAACTGATTCACTCACCCGTCTCCCCAGTGATAGAAGGCTCTGTCCTGGTAGAAGAGACAGAGGAACAGCCACACACTGATGGTCTCCACCCAGAAGACTACAAACAGCAGCCAGACTGAGGAGAGTAGGAGCTCACACACCATCCTGAAGATCTACAGGGTGAGACAGGCCATCATCAATTAAAGGCAGATTAACCGTCACACTATCGATTCAGGAGTATCTTGTCCAGTTTTATATGACCAATTCTGTAATATCATGTGTGTTCAGGGTCAGATTTTGCAACCAGATCTGCGACAACACAGTTGCAATGTTATATCTGATTTTAAAAATAATGGAAGGTTTGGAGCCATTAGTGGCTGGTAAAAAAAATGAGATAATGAAATGTCCATTAGTTTTCCTGCATCAGCTTAGAAAAGCTAAAACTATTAGGCACCCCATCTTTTCACTTGCCTGTTACGGAGTCTCTGAATGCCCTTTCTGACCAGCATGGAATAGATTATGTTCAAGTTTGTGCACCTAATTTTGAGCGGTTTGGCGCATTTTCACCCTAGATAAATATGTTTCAAACCGGGAACATTTGTTCTCAGCTGAAAGCAAAGAACAGCAGGTCTTTAAGCACGAATTATGATGACATCCACGGATGTTTTAAGTTGTAGACATCGTGTTACCACTGTTTACCTTCATTCTGGTGAATTCCTGGTTCCAATGAACCAGATTAAAACCCAGAGTTGTTTTGGTCAAAAAGAGCTCACAGAGAGACATCATGCGTATGGAGAGACATGCTACAAACTCAGTGTAAACTTTAACACTAGTGCAGACGCATCGATCAGATAAGCAAATTTGTCTGTGACTGCAAATAGAGCTTATTATTGTACAAATATAATGAGTAGATCAATAACTGAGCACTATATTTGTAGACTCTTCCTAAATTGTGCACTTTATAACACAAAATAAAGAGTGTTGTGAATCAGAACATTACAAAACATCAACAGAATTGCTCAATTTTATACAACACAGTTTAGAACCAGGAAATATCACATTTTAAAAGGTGAATTAACAACATTGTAAGTAAAACGAAAATAAGAGAAGCTCTGGAGGTAGTGGAGGTCTGGAAGTTCAGACAAAGAGATGATTCCACTTTTTTTTATTAATAATTAGAATCTTTTTTCTCAAAGCTCTTGCATTGTATATCATAGTTTAATCTTATGAAAAGCCACAAATTACGGTTCACCTTTAAATAGGCAAGGTTACACATTGAATTAAATAAATCCTAGTTTATAAACGCTTTAAATACGATGCTATAATAAATGTAAATAAACTAATTGCTCAAACACAAAAACACATGTAAGTTTAAATCACTCACCTCTTCACTGCGTCACGAATTTTAACCCTGCAGATACACAACAAAATAAATATTAAAATCATCTACATTTACAGACTAAAATAAAGTAATTAATCGATCTGTATGAACTAACCTCGTCTTAAAACAACAATGCTAAGCTAGTCTGTTAGCTTTACGCAGTTTTGTAGCAAGAATTTGAAATAACATAAAACCTGCACTGTGTATCTTCATACAATTACACATACAAACAAAATGAGTAATTATTAAATCAAATAATAACAATCATTCGTTCGTTGTGTAATTCACTATAAAGAAGAGTTAAACGAATTAGCTGCTTTTGTTAGCTTTAGCTTTCTCCAACGAAAACAGTGTGCGCTCTTCTTCGTTGGTCATTTCGCCCAAAGTTTGAACCTCACTGAATCTCCAGCGACACCAAGAGGTTCTTACAGGGACCTACAATGATTCACTGCCTGTTTACCCTGGTCAGGGTCTAGGTGGGTCTGATTTATTGTCCATCACCAGTCAGACACACACATTTTTATAAATTTTAGCAGCTCAAATGAACCTGATTGTATGCCAAACAAGTTTGAGAACCACACAACTAGTGACTAAACAAGTTTGGCTGCAGAGTCCTCCAACCTACAGAGGGCGCCATGTAACCAGTCGTTATGCGGTAGTTAGCTCACTCCCAAACACAGCCAAAAGTGATTTAAGTGTTTCAAACATGTTCGTTTTGCTTCTGTAATAAAATATAATGTATTAATCACGACACGCTTGTATTATTATGGTGGTAATATGTGTTTAAAGTGACACGATGAAGTTGTTAGTCTTACTATAACGTTATTACCTCGAAAGCTAAAACCGTCATTGTTATCGGCTGCGTTACAAATCACTCCATTCTCCCTTTTTCGGTACACTACGTAGGGAATAAAGTCATAGCGTCTGTGACCTATCTAGTTCCCTTTGCGTTAAATACGTAGTCATTCGGGATACAGTCGCTTTTCTTAACGCTTGGTTGCTTCGTGTTTTCCCTCAACAGGATTTCTCCAGGTTACTTCTATCCGCAATTAATTTGTACGTACAATAAGTGTTTTTAAAATTATAATATTTATTCCTATGGGATTTTAAAATGTCTACTTATTAAGAAAAAAATATAACTATAATGGGTTGTTAACCGATAACTAGCAAAGTGTTTGACTTAGCTTGCTAGCTAGTTTGTTAAACAGGGTTAAAACGTATTTAAAACCTTCCTAAAGAATCTATAATGCTGTCCAAATAATAATAGTACAATTATAAGAGTGAGGAAAGTCGTAATAGTGTTAAATGTACATATGTGGTTACAAAGCAGGAGATTTAAGTTATATGTGATGTAATTTGTACTCATTAAAGCTGCAGTGTAGAACTTTAGTGTTAACATGAAGGATTTGGGTGTTTTGCTCTGGAAATTATAACATTTATAAGCTGTTTAAATAATATTAGTGGGTAAAAATGCATTAAAAATGAAGTAAAGCCTTTCAAAAGGTGTAATTTTGTGATTAAAGCTGCAATGTGTAACATACAGTTAAAGTCACTTTACTTTCTGGATCCCACCTGAAAAAATCCTTATAATAATATTAATCCTTAATCCTTTATATTTTTATTATGGAGGTCTGTAATTATTTAAATGCTCTAAAGTTACACACTGCATGCATAAGTCACCTCACTTTGTTTTGTATTTTTTTGTTCTTCAGAATAAGAGGACGTCAACTGTTAAAAAAAAAAGCCAAGAATTCCAAATGTGACTTCGGCCCTTCACTGCGACCAAAAAGAAGCATTAAGATCGCCTCCTCAGTCTTTAAAGCCTGTAAAAGATGCATTATGATTCACATCTGACCCCTTTCTAGCAACGAATACGTCATCCAGTGAACGATGTCGAGCGGACATTCAGAGGATCGTGGAAAGGAAAGGGAGCGCGGCGCCCGTCCCAAGACGCGCCAGAGCCGCTCAGAAGAACGACAAGACGAAAGACGGCACAAAGGAGGCAAGGGGAAACGGAAAGGACGCCTGGCACACGACCTAGCGTCGGAGCGACCGGTCAGCGACGGTTTTGAATACGGAGACCTCTTAAACGGGCTGGAATCCGGGAGCAGAAACTCGTCTTTTCACTGTCGCGAGCGGCGCTGGTGTCAGGTCCTGGGCTCGACGGGATCCTCGGCGTGTGAAAAGGTCTCGCCCCGGGTCGCTCAGAATACTTCAGCGGAGGAACAGCCGGCACCCGAGTCGAGCAAGTCTTCCAGCGGCAGTCGTACCCTCAGACAGAAGATCCAGGATGCTGTGGGTCAGTGTTTTCCCATCAAGACGCACAGTGGAGCTTCAGCGTCAGGACCAGGTCTCCCTGCGTTTCCTCCCACAGCTTCCTCTCGCAGGAAGATCCATCTGAGCGAGCTGATGCTGGACAGTTGTCCGTTCCCACCCGGGTCCGAACTCGCTCAGAAATGGTACCTTATCAAGCAGCACACGGCTCCCATATCCCAGCCACCCGCCCTCGAGTCCTTTTCCGCCGCCGGGGCGTCTGCATCCGCGTCTGCATCCGTGTCTGCGTCCGTGTCTGCGTCCGTGTCTGCATCCGTGTCTGCATCCGAGTCTGCATCCGAGTCTGCATCCGTGTCTGCATCCGCGTCTGTATCCGCGTCTGTTCCTTGTGCAGCTTCTCTGGTCGAGGACGAGGACGATCGGTTACGGGAGCGCCGAAGAATCAGCATCGAGCAGGGCGTCGAACCGCCACCCAACGCCCAGATCCACACGTTTGAGGTTACGGCACAGATCAACCCGCTGTACAAATTAGGTCCTAAACTGGCACACGGGATGAACGAGCTGGCGGGGGACGACCGCGCCACCCTTCAGCAACAGCAGCAGCACATGTTACAGAGGCAGCAGCAGCAGCACCAACTGCTTCTTCAGAGCTGTTTAGACACGCTCGATGAGGTGGTGGCGTCCGCGTCAGCATCGGCCCAGTCGTTTTCCGAATCCCATCCGGATTCCGATTCGTCCTCCTCGTCTCCCTGCTCCGTCTCGAGAGGATCGCTGGTGCCGTCGGAGCACTGCAAACACCAGGACGGTCACCGCGCCCACACACAGATCGACTACATCCACTGCCTGGTGCCCGACCTGCTGCAGATCACCGACCTGCCCTGTTACTGGGGCGTCATGGATCGCTACGAGGCCGAGACGCTCCTGGAGGGCAAGCCAGAGGGCACCTTCCTCCTCCGGGACTCGGCCCAGGAGGACTACCTGTTCTCGGTGAGCTTCCGGCGGTACGGGCGCTCCCTGCACGCCCGCATCGAGCAGTGGAACCACAACTTCAGCTTCGACGTGCACGACCCCAGCGTGTTCCACGCCCCCACCGTCACCGGCCTCCTGGAGCACTACAAGGACCCCAACTCGTGCATGTTCTTCGAGCCGCTGCTGTCCAACCCCATCCACCGCACGCGGCCGTTCAGCCTCCAGCACGTCTGCCGCGCCGTCATCAGCAGCTGCACCACCTACGACGGCATCGGCGCCCTCCCCATCCCCAGCGCCCTCAAGGAGCACCTGAAGGAGTATCACTACAAGCAGAGGGTGCGCGTACGGAGACTGGACACTGGCTGGGAGTGAAAACTCTGTCACTCTGTCACCCACCGTGTGCACTACTAACCCCGGCGTTCTTATGCTAGCAGATAAATTCAATTGATGAGTTAAAAGTCTGGACACAGTGAGAACGTTCCTGACATTTCCGAGGACAGGCTCGAACGATCCGGTGCGCCCACACATGCCAAGTTTAGATATAAAATCCAAGAATTCTACTGCTAATTTAATGAAGACTACTGTCCGGTTGCTAACCGCTTCTATCGCCAGTACAGACTAGTGCTTTATAGCTACCGCGGCACTCCACGAGCATGCTAACATCAATCCAGACAAGACAGCACCACTAGCTCAGCGGGTCCAATCTTAGTTTCATGAACAACTGGCCCCCCCATTCAGCCGATTAGTAGATTAAGACCAAGACTAATTGATTAACGAGTGGAATCAGGTGTAGCTTGTCCGGCTAGTTTTGCTAAGATTGGACACCCTGAGCTAGACAGTTCATACTAACCTTTAATGAACCAAACAAACAAACCCAAGCATGCCAGCGATGGTAATGCCCATACTTGGGTCTGTACTAAAGGCCTGGTACTAACCATGGTGGCGCCAAGTCCCTGGATCTTCAGGCTCGGCACTCCAGATGAACACCACCGTAGGCAGAAGACCCGAGATCCAACAGTGGAGCTTCTCCTCTGGAACGAGGCCTCGCTGCGCCCCTTTTATAGCTCCTTCCCGAAGGAAGCCGAGGCTAAACAGCCGCCCGTCCTCACCTGAGGACGACAGGACGAACGTGCAGCTTGTACTTCTGTACTACAGACTCATTATCGTGACCCATCATCTGGCTTATGCATGCTCGGCTTATGAGACTCGCTTTCGGCCAGTGTTGTGGTCCGGCCGAAAGGTTCAGAACCTCTTTTTTTGCGGGGGATTACGAGGTTCTAAGGGCGTGTCTCGTGTGTGAGGCTTCAGTTTAGCGCTAGGGCGTGTTTAATCCTCATCGTGAGCCAGTTTAGCTCTTAGTTTAATTTTAGCATGTTTGAAACTGTCATGGAGTGTGTTTACATGTTACATGATCGTCTTATCTTTTTATGCATTTTCCTCTCAATCTAGTCATATCCGATTCCCCGATGGTATTTCTCCTCCACTCCTGATCGAGGAGGGTCGTGACTAACACACGCCCCCTCCGACACGTGTGCAGCGCCGACCGCTTCTTTTCACCTGCACCGGGGTTCATACGGAGATCCGTATAGCGCAGGGAGAGTCACACACTGATCTCCACTATCCCCCGTCTCTGTGCAGCACCACGATCAGCCAGCAGAGGGCGTAACTGCAGCAGTTATGAGAAACCTAATAGCTCCCTCATCCTCACATGCATAATTGTTATGAAATTTGGGAGGTGGTCCTAATGTTTTGGCTCAGTCTGGTGGCCTCCTAATTCCTCTCTAGTGGAACAGTAGTCTCTTGTCATTTTATGCTACGGTAAGCAGGTCTGTCTGTGACACTGTCCACAGTCAAGCAAGCTCTACATAACCACGGTCCTACAGTCTCTCGGCCAGTTGTGGTATAAAGCTTGCGCAGTGTCAGCCTTCTGTGTCCCCTGATTATAAAGACAGATTTCCTTGGCAAGAGACCACTGTTCCATGTGCTTTATATAATGAATGCAGTCAGACAAGCCCTGTTTACATAAGCATTATAAACCCTAGGGGGGATTTAGGAGGCTCTACATGACTAAATTAATCATCTAATTTGCTGCATGTACGTGATGATCCTGCAGCTGTAGAACAGAAAATTAAAAGTGTATGTAAACTTTTGGCCCCGTTAATCCTATAATTGCAGATATCTGAACATTCAGTGCATGTAAACACACTCACTAACGCTGCACTTGATTCTCTGATCTGATTTAGTGCTATTAAAGGTGCAATAAGTGCTTTTACATCTCGTTTGTGAATCACGTGACTGTAGAACATTCCAGACCTGCTGACCAAATCTCACATTTC
Organism: Trichomycterus rosablanca; assembly: GCF_030014385.1. Taxonomy (NCBI): domain Eukaryota; kingdom Metazoa; phylum Chordata; class Actinopteri; order Siluriformes; family Trichomycteridae; genus Trichomycterus; species Trichomycterus rosablanca. The sequence goes on from NC_086007.1 coordinate 27,920,727, forward strand.
CTCCGTCTTTCGTTCTGCTGTAACTGAACTTATTGCACCTTTTGTGGGACGATGTGAAACTGTTGGCCTTTAACACACAAACCTACCTTCCGACGCGACTGTAAATATAATTATATTAAAACCGAACCTGGATGATTCGCTTAGCTGATAAATCTCTGAACGACTGAACTGAATGTACAGGTTCGATGGTTTGATTTAAGGAAAGCGAAGAGTCGCTCTGACCTGACGGAGCTTCAGCCTTACTGCAGATACAGTCGATTAAACCAATGACTACAGTACATGGAACAGTGGTCTCTAGACGAGGTCGACTGGAAAACACAAACTGCCACATGATGCTGTAAGAACGTGTTCGAATGGTCCGTCAGATAGAACAAGACGTCAGAATCTTCACAAATCTCCACCGTGAATTAGAATCTGCTGAAACACGGGTGGAACTGTCCGTAGCCGAGCAAGCTTTGTGAAGCCGTGGGCTCAGACGCCGGCATGCACAAGAACACCCCTGATTCTGTTTCCTCCTTACGATCAGCAGCAAGCCCATTTTAAAGCAGGGTTTTCTTTCTTGTGTGGTATTCTCACGTAAAGCTCAGATGAATTTATATATAAATTAACACCTTTTCTTTTATTTAAAATCAAGTCTATTTCTCAGTCGTTTAGTCACAGGACAGAGTTACAGAAGGCTTTAAAATCTAAAGATCATCATGATAAATGTATGTAAACGTTTGAGAAGTATGATGTGGATCGTTTCTGATTGATGTTCGGGATTGTTAATCAATTGATGCACTGAATTTCACAATGACATGATTTCTTTATAATATTTTAATTTATTTTATTTATTGCCTGGTTTTATTTGCTTTTATAAAATTTGTTGTGCAGAGCCTCGTGTTTAACATGCACGATGCTCAAGTGCTGCATTTTGTTCTACGATCCAATCTGTGTTTTAATAAACCCTTATTGATAGACGATTTTATCCGAAGTAAATTAGAAGCCTGTGAGGTGCTCGGGTGGGGCAGCAGCAAAATACACCAACCCGCTATCGGCCTGTCGAGAAGCAAAAAAGGTGAAGCCCCATCCGGCCTTACCTTCCTCAGGCACGGGCATATCTTAGGCGGTTTTATTGCTGTTGAGGTTGATGCACCCAGTTCTGAGTGGTGAAGGATGGAAACCAAGGGCACATTAAGAACCAGATTGGTACCCAAACTTGAGAATTCAAAACTCTTTTAGTAATTTTTTTTTTCCTTATTTTTTTGTAATTTGGGACCAAGCACCTAAACTTTAACTATTATTATCATTGCATTAGTAGCTTTTTACACTGATATTTATTTATTTTCCTTTTTATTTAATGCATATTTGTTTTTGCTTTTGACTGGATATGAAGTATTGATGATGTAGGAAGGTAAACTGAAGGTTAATCATGAGAAGCACAGATCTGCAGAGGAACACAAGACCATTTTAAGCTTCTAATGTCAGACTTTTAGAACTGATGACGTTGATACCAGTGAGATGCCTGAAGCCCCAAACAGAGGACAGAACGTTCTGGAGAAACACTGTTCACATGAGTCAGAATCGACTTTACTGCACTGAATAATAATAAAGTCTCTTTGTTGGTAATGAAGTCTTGTGTGTTTTAATCAGCCAATCACAGAAAAGGAATCCAAACACTGCTTTATCCTGGTCAGGGTTGCAGTGGGTCTGATTCATTGGGTAAAGGCAGGAAACACCCCAGACAGGTCACCAGTCCATCACAGGGAAGATACACACACACACACACAGGTTAATTTCTAGTAGATCCAATTGCCATGACTGCATGTCTTTGGACATGTGGGACGAAACCCACGTGGACACAGGGAGAACATGCAAATTTCACAAAGAAAGGACCCTGGACATCCAGTTGGGGAATCGAACCCAGGCCCTTCTTGCTGTGAGGCGACCATGCTGCCCAAATCATCTAAATCAAATTGCAGTGGATATGTCTTTATTATTTTTTATTTGATTTTGTTTTTGTGTTTTTACACTGCTTTATCCTGGTCAGGGTAGCTGTGGGTGCAGTGCAGTAACACAGTCTGGAAAGCCAGTCATGTCTGTGTGCAGACGCCCGACCAAATGAGGATTCAAAGCCTATATTCCAGCAGTAGTGGCCTAGCGGGGCGGCATGGTGGCTCAGTGGGTAGCACCATCATCTCACAGCAAGAAGGTCCTGGGTTGGATCCCCAGGCAGGGCAGTCTGGGTCCTTTTGTGTGTGGAGTTTGCATGTTCTCCCCGTGTCCCTGTGGGTTTCCTCTGGGTGCTCCGGTTTCCTCCTACAGTACAAAGACGTGCTAGTGAGGTCAACTGGAGCTACAAAATTTTAGACTTAAACTTGAACTGATGAATCTTGTGTAAGCAGTAACCGCCTGTCCTGTCATTAATGTAACCAAAGTGTAAAACATCACGTTATAATCCTAATAAATAAATAAATAAAATGTTTAATAAAGTGCGAGTCGACTCACAACGTTTATCCGAACGAGTCGAATTAAAGAGTCGATCCAAAGAACCGACTCAGTCTCAAACGACTCATCGCTGGTTACCACGGTTTCTCCCCGACTCGCTGTGTTGTTGACATCCAGCTAACTAGCTTAGCTTAGCATAGCTTAGTCTCCCAGCTCTTCGCAAGTAATGTCGTTAATAAGTGTAAAGTTTATTATTTTATTAACATGTAACATCCCCGGATAATATCACACATTTGACTAATCTTCGATGAGCGAACACGCTTCTGTGCTTTTATATTTATAAAAGGTTTGTATCTTGAACGCGTTGCTAACGGATTTAGCAAACTGAGCTCTATGTAAAAAACAATAATGTAAGCATAGTGTTTATAATATTAACCAGCTAGGCTAACTGCTAACTATCCTTTAATGTAAATAGCTGTTATTAAGAATCATAAAGGATTATTATAAAGACAGGTCAGCTATGGTTGTTATTGATGCACTTCAGTTCCTAACCAGCTAATAATCTGAGAATAAATTAGTACAGGCTTAATTGCTTCCAAAATTTAGTTTATTACTTTAAAAATAGACATTTGAGTGCTTTTCAAACTTGTTGTAGTTATAGTTTTCTAACTCACCTGTTGCAATAATTTTCAACACTTCATATCATGGGTGCCCAACTTTTGTTATTGCAGGTCATTAAAACAACATAAAGATTAAATATATAACTATGAGATGCTATATAATGAAATATATAGTGCCAATTATATAATCTAATAGTATAATACAGTAATTTATAGATATATATGGACTTACTGAGTCACTTTATTAGGAACAATAATATCTGGTACAGCAGTACAACAGCATCTGCACCTGTTAAGTTTGGTAAATTTATATTTGTTAAAGTTAATGAAGTCTTTTCTTATAATTTTATTCTTTTTCTGTCCTCCAGGCAGCATGAATGCAGCGTCGCTCCAAATAGGAGACCAGCTGATCCTGGAAGAGGATTATGATGAAGGCTACATCCCATCTGAACAAGGTACACATCGTCCTCATGCCTCAAACACACCTAACTCATAATCTCAATCATTTTACTTAGAACTGATAATAATACTTGTCTATGGGTAATATGTAAAAGATAGTCAGTTATCCAAGACATTATCTGCAGATTAGCCAATATCTACCACAGTGGCGTGTAGAAAAATGATCATTATAAATCAGCCTGCATTCTGGACATGATCAAAATAGTCATGACTGACGTAGTCATTTTAAAGAACAAACTAAATGTCACGATTATTGTAAATTGGGATTAAAGTGCCCACTGTAACTGCAGGACCTGTTTGCTGAATGGTTTTTGCTTTTAGGTCTATTGTGTATTATAATAATTAACTTCTCTCTTAACTTCTTTGGCTTTTTCCTCTGTCCTCTCAGAAATCCATGAGTACGCCAGAGAGATTGGTATCGACCCTGCCCGAGAACCCGAGCTCCTCTGGCTGGCCAGGGAGGGCATCGTTGCTCCACTGCCTGCCGAATGGAAGCCCTGGTAGGATGTGTTGTTTACTTTGGTACAGTTAAGTCCATCAGGAAAATCTGAAAAGTAAAAGGAAATATGTGAACAAAATGTATAAATGTATATCCTTCTTAAATAGAGACCAGTGGAGACTGATGGCTGGTGAAATATAATCACTGGAAACCACAATAACACAGAACCTGTGGTACAAATATCACTGGATTTGGATGTTTACCTTGCAAGGGAAAAGTGTTTATATAGGTATTGGTAATGCAGTCAGAATGTCAATCAGAACTGTTTCTTTGAGCTTCGCCTTCAGGAGACAGATTGGCAAATAAAAAGAACATGATTTTGGTCATTGTGTCCAAATAATGCCCTCTTTATTTAATCAGACCAATGATACTATACTTCAGGGCTTTTTCTTTATCTTTTAACACACTTTTGTTAGTTTTTGACCAGCTAAAATCCTCCAAAAGTTGGTCCTGTAAGACTCAAGATAAAAAGCACATCCCAAACAGTCCCATAAGATACGTGTTCCCTTCTTCTTCCCTGCAGCCAGGACGTGACGGGAGACGTTTACTACTTCAACTTCTCCACCGGACAGTCGACGTGGGACCACCCCTGCGACGAGCAGTACCGTCACTTAGTGGCTCAGGAGAGGGAGCGCGCCTCGGGTTCCGCCCCTGCCAAAAAGGACAGGGAGAAAAAGAAGAAGAAGGAAAAGAAAAAAGAGAAGAGGAAAAGCGAGCAGGAGGGCCTGAAACCGCCGGGTGTAAGTGGTGCAGAAGTAATCAGAAGTAATCAGTGCGTGTGTTCAGGTGTAATCGGAATGGGATGTGATCTCATTTTTAGTCTGCAGATACGGTGATGCTTCAGATGAACGGAGGAAAGAGTAGAAAAGGAAAGAAGGAATGTTTAAATGAATGTAAAGCCTCGTCTAGTGCTGCCCACGCCCCTGTGCCCCTGACCGTACCCCCAGCTCTATATACAGTCCTTCCCTTCCATCCTCTCTCTCTACCTTCAACCAAATCCACACAGGGTCAGTCCTCATTGGTCGAGCCAGGCGTCCAGCGGTGCCATCGTCCAGTAGAGAGGGGAGAGAACGCACTCTCAGAAAAATACAGCGATGGAGAGATTCTGCTAGTGAAAGGAATGCCGATAGGGAGATTGAGTGATCGTGGTAGTAAAGGCAAGGAGATAGGGTCAGAGGGCAATGAGGATTTTAGTGTTGGCTGTTACAGACAGGCTGTGTGTCACTACTGTAGTGATACAGACACACCAGAGCGGTCAACAATCCACCTTCCGCAACAGCATGCGGAGAGACAGGGCGCGCTGGAGCATGAGGTGAAGGACACACAGGTAGGCATAACCACAGCAGAGACTTTATTTCTAATCTCTACGCATGGTGTGCAGGTGGCATGGTTCGCTGGTTGCTTTTCACCTTCTAAAAACATGCAGAAGGTGTATTGGCTGTTTTAATTTCCACCCAAGTTGTGAATGAGTAAATGTGTACATGTATATCCAGAGTGTACCTGGTACTGGACCCACACTGACCCTTATAATACTGTTTGTATTTATTACTGGTGGCAATCTTCAAAAAATAACCAGGTTGCTATTTTTCTTTCCTTCAGTCGCTGGGTCTGCTGGGTCCTCTGGGTCCGCTGGCTCCTCTCAGAAGTGTTTGTGACGCTCCTGTTTCAGCGCTGCGTGGTTCCCTCGGCAGTTCCTCCAGCCTCCAGCCTCTGAAGACTTCACTAGGGGTAAAAGAACGCACCCTAAACAGTGCACTGGCTGTTAAAAACACACAAAAATGCACCCTAATGATTACACTACAGACATGGTGCCCTAAAGAGTGCACTGGAATTAAATACGCCACCCTAAAAAGAACAGTGTGGAAGAAAGAGAAATCAGGTTTTTGAGTTTGAACATCAGCTGTTCTAGACATCCGACAGACACAGTTGGCTGTGTCTGAGGGAGGGAGGAAGATTGATGGGGTTCCTTAGTGCTGCTGCAAACGCGCCCTCCGCTGGCTGAGGGGTGGGGAACTTGCAGAAGTGTGTAGCCGGACTCTGGATACCCGATATGGTTCTCCGTGAGACTCGGCACTCCTCGGTCAGGACAGGGGTGGTGCAAGCACCGAAGGGATTACAATTGATCATGTGATTGAAGGAAGAGTGTCATAAGATGGAGAACCTAAAAACACAGAGCTGAGCTAAGGCGAGTCCCTAAAGATTTTTTTTTTCATTTTTCCCTAGCTTTGCAGCTCACAAATGAAAACATGTTTGGCTACCCTGTTAAATGGCCAGCATCTTAAGATACCATAGCTGCCGGAGCCAAAATTCTACCCCAGGCACCTTTGAAAGAAGATAGCCGGTTAAACTGTCAGGTTTATTAGATTTTTTTATTATTATATTTTATTTTACAGTTTTTTTATTTATGTAATCTAGGGAAGGTCTGTTTTTTATTATTTTTTTATATTTGTTAAATTTTCATCACTGCTTTATCATGGAGTCACGGCAGGTACGGTTCTGCTTGGAAACACTTGGTGTAATGCAATAATCCAACTATCGTCCCTCCTCAGATATAGCCAATCATGTCTGTGTAGACACCAGGCTGGCCGATAGAACATCTGACATTGGAACCCAGCATAAAAGACCACTGCACCACTTGAGCGCCTTTAAATGTGTATTGAAGCAAGACTGGAATCGCATTTAAACCCCAAAAGGCCTGAATGAACACATCCTAAAGATACAAAACATAACACACCCTGAATTCATTCCCTGTGCTTCTTAGGGTGTGTTATCAGGGGTGAGCTCCGGCCTGTTCAGGGGTCGAGCAGATGAGCAGCAAACATCCTCAGTTCCTTCTGTATTTCACTCCGACTCTGATGAGGATGAAGAGGTGGAGAGGCGAAAGACTTCAGTCCGTCAGGTGAATGATCAAGAACCAAACATCTTACCTGGTGTTTATGTTTTCTTACTTTAGGATGATCATTTGCAATACAGTTTAGTAAACTATGAGAACTTAATACATTGTGTGTGTGTGTGTGTGTGTGTGTGTGTGTATGTGTAGAGTCCACGTGGTCCGTCTCGTTTGCTGCAGAATCTGCACCTGGACCTTGACGCACTGGGAGGAGGACTACAGTACGAGGTACAGAGAGCGAGCGTCCTCTCAGCGGGTTGCGTCAGGAAGGGTATTTTGGGTATAAAAGCTGGTATGTGAACCAGAATGAGCTGTGATTCTCCGTGCGCAATACGGATCTCCATATGAACCCGCCCAATGCAAGTGAAAAGAAGTGGTCAGTGCTGCACACGTGTTAGTCACGATCCTCCTTGGTCAGGGTCGGGGTTTGCAGCAGTAGAGGTGGAACACCATCAGGGTATTGGATGCACCCTTAATGTTCTGCAGCTCTAATATCACGCCTGTGTGTGTGTTGATTGTGTGAGAACAGGACAGCGAGGTGAGCGGCACCGGTCCCGCTGAGGAGAGAACCGAACCAGAACTCCAAGATCTGGCTCTGTCTGCGGAAAACAGTCCTGAACCGCCGTCTCGGGTACATTCTCATGATCTGGTAGCTTTATGAGATGTTTAATGTGGTCCACTAATATGTTGTTTGCATGGACATGTTTATGGCGTTAATCAGACACGTAGCTTTACGCTGCAGGTGTAAACAGTAGGTTAAATAATGGTGCAGCGCTAATTGTATTGGATCTATATTTAAGCTACAGATGTTCCTGAAAATTTGATTTAAGAATATAGATTTTTAAATATCCCTCCGAATAAAAATAGTAGTTTATACACTGTGGCTGGCTAACAGGGAATCATTTACATTTACATTTTTGGCATTTAGCAGACACTTTTATCCAAAGCGACTTACACTATACAGTCTGAGCAATTGAGGGTTAAGGGCCTTGCTCAAGGGCCCAACAGTGGGAACCTGGCAGTGGTGGGGTTTGAACCAGCGACTTTCTGCTTACTAGACCAGTAACCGCTAGGCTACAACTGCCCTGCTCAGATCATATTTCCTCATAACTGCTGCAGTTACGCCCTCTGCTGGCTGATCGATGGCGCTGCACAGAGACGGGGGATAACGGAGATCAGTGTGTGACTCTCCGTGAACGATACGTATCTCTGTATAACCCCGTCTGATGTCTGAGGGGGGTTAGTGTTAGTCACGACCCTCCTCGGTCAGGAGTGGAGGTCTGCAGCAGTAGACATGAAATATGATCTGGGAATTGGATACGACTAAATTGAGAGAAAAGTGCAAATCTGTGTTATTTTTAAGTGTCCTGTCGTCACGTCATTGTCGTTTCCCTTTTCCACGGTTTGTCTGGCGGCGTCCTGTTAATTACGTTTCTAACTGCGTTGTCCTTCTTTCCTCGTTGCTTTCGCCTCCCTGGAAATACGTGAGTGCGCTTTACACCTCTTACAACAATCTTTGTTCCTCCATCTTCCCTTTCTGTATTTCTTTCCCATTACTTATTCATCCTCCACTAATTTAAGGACTCGTTGCGGGGGCGTCACCTCTCCCCCAAGCCCCTGGGCGGCAGCCTGGACTGCAGCAGCGCGGACGTTTTTCCTCCCAGCCAGGAGGACCGAAACCGGGAGGACGAATTCTCCGAACAAGAGGAGGAGGACGATGTGGAAATTAGGGAAGGAATGGATGAGGGGCAGGAGGGCGGGGAGATCGATGATGAGGTGCATGAGAAGCAGGACGAGACTGAAGCGATGGAAGGAAGTCCAGACGGTCATGGATACCTAGAGATAGAAGAAAGAAAAATGCCAGGAGAAGATTCTGAAGAAGAAGACGACGACCAGGATGAAGAGAAAATAGAAGCAGAAATAGATGGAGACGAGAATTGTGGATCTGCAGAGGAGAAAGAAACAAATGATGGAGCTGGAGAGAAGAACGAGCTCGTAGAAGAGACTGAAGACAGGAAGGGCGTGTGTCCAGAAGTAAAAGACGATCTCTGTGAAGCTGAAGCGGACCAAAACTTAACAAAGAGTGACGTGACGAGGTCTGAAGACGATCCAGGTGAATCAGGAGACTCGGCCCGGAGCGAGAGAGACGAGAAAGGGAGCCAGGTCACATCCGACAGGTCAAAGGCCCTAAAAATGTCCAAAAGTGAGGATGAGGAGATTGAACAATTCGTGGGTTCACAGCGGCGAGGCCGACCCCCCAGTGAGGTACACAGTGTGACCCTGACCCTAATTCTGTTCATATACAAGAGGGAAAGGTTTAGCTATAGGGGTCTGTATGAGCTACTGATGTTCCTCTGTTCATCCCCCCCCCCCCCCCCCCCCCTTCATCAAGCTACCTGTCCATCCCTTTCATCTGTATACTCACACTCATGCATCCATCATATTCATATCCAGGGCGGCACAATGGGGCGGTGGGTAGTGCAAGAAGGGTCCTTTCTGTTTTGGTGTGGGTTTCCTCTGGATGTTCCGGTTTCCATCCACAAGTACCAAGACATGCGGTCAGGACAATCAGAGCTACTGGCGATCTGTCTGGGGTGTTTCGGGGTGCGACCCTGACCAGACAATGGATGGATGAATATTTCTATCTGTGTGTGGAGGTCTTGACAGCGTGTTCACTGCAGTCACTGTGTGTGTGTGTGTGTGTGTGTGTGTGTGTTATTAACTATTTGATCTACGTGCAGGAATCAGAGATCAGCGAGCATGTTGAAGCAGTGTCATGCGGTTCTGATGATTTCAAGGTCATTTTTATTGTTTTTTATTTATTTATGCAAACATTATTATTATTTTCAATTAGATTTAAGATGTAACTGATTGATAAAAAAGGAATTACATTCTATTGGTTTAAATTTCTATTAAAAGCAGTTTATATTTAATATAAAATGCACAAATGATGAACAGATGTGTAGCCAGTACTGTGTTTACTACGTTTATGTTTATGATATTATTGCACATTCTCTTGGTTACATGAACATAGCGAGCTCCGCTAAGCTACAGCCCTGTCTAGGACCAAGGTTTCGTTATGTTTAACCTCGCTAAACAAACTTGAACACATTTTATTTTTGTATTATTTAGGTGGGTTTCCGTTCCAAGTTTTCTGAGAACATTCTAGATCTGTCGGATCTCTGGCCGGCCAAACCCTCATCAGCAGCGTCGGTGAGTACACATGTTTTTCCCCCTGACTTTTACACCCACTGAGGTATTTGACTAAGAATGGATTATTTTATTGTGTGCAAAGTCATAAAAAAAACTCCAGGAATCTCCGGTCTGTGTTTCTTTAACGTTTCTAGATCCAATCCTGGTCTGTAGGCTGCACATAGGTCTAGGTACCTCCTATAGGGTGCGTTTAGACCCACTTATGTCGCAGTGACTGCATGTAGGTGGAATTCCACCCATCAGTTGCAGTTTCTAAAGCATTTAGAGCTGGTTTTGCCCAATAGGCACCCATTAGAACCCAGTTTCCACCCTAATGTGGCACCTAGACCTAATCATGCCCCCATAGCTGTGGTTTTTACATATGAGCCTCGTACCTTGAGCCATTCGTGCACTGTGGGTACACTTCTACATTTCTCTCATTCTGTTTTCCACAGGAGGAGAACGAGAAGGGTGAGGAGGTCAAGGAGATACGACCTAAAGCTGCACAGAGGTTTGACTTGCCCACGATTAACGATGTAAATCATTCTCTGGTTACGCTTATATCCATGTCACCACCCCTCTCTTCCCTCAGCAGCAGGTTTTTAAAGAGTTTGGATTCGAACAAACCCCCCTCTGATCATGCAGAAGAACTCTTATCCCCACCGTCCTCTTCATCTCTCTTTAAACATGAGGAGGTGAGGGGAGGAGAGAAGGTGAAAGAGGAGGAGAGAAGAAAGCAGGAGTCTGATGAGAGAAGAAAGCAGGAGGAGAAAAAGAGAGAGGAGGCGGAGAGAAGGAGGGAGGAGAAAGAGAGAGAGGAGAGGAGGATGGAGGAGAAAGAACAGGAGAAGGAGGAGAGGAGAAAGAAGGAAGAGAAAGAGAAGGAGGAAAAGCTGAAGCGGGAGCAAAGAGAGGAGGAGGAGAGGAGAATAAGCAAAGAAACAGAAGCGAGGAGGAAAGAGGAGGCGAGAAGAAGCAATGAAGAGAGACAGAAAGAAGAGAGAGAAACACAGAGGGAGATGGTGGAGGAGAAGCTTAGAGCGAAGGCTGAGCATGAGGAAAGGCTGCGCCTCCTCCGAGAGGAACTGAGAAAAGAAGAGGAGGAGGAGGAGCAGAGGATGAAGGAGGAGAATGCGGAGAAGATCAGGTGAGTGGGAATAAGTTTGAGTACCTGCCCACCTTCGATTACAGAATAATGTCCTTCTGCCTTGCCAGATGTGGCCAGCAAAGGGTGCATGGAGGTTTCTCTTACCTGACAGTCACTAGCGCTTTGTCGAGTGTGAATTTGCTTGATGGTTTTGTGTCTGTCTTTCTTTGCAGGGCTCTTAACGAAAGGCTGAAGAGAGAGAGGGTGCAGGAGGAACAGCGTCTGGACCAGGAAACACAAGCCAAATTACAGCAGCTCAGAGAGCAGGCGCTTAAAGAAAGAGAGGCACAGCTACACACACTCAGGTACACACACACACACACACACACACAGACACACAGACAAAGCTAATGTTTCTGGTGTAGCTGTTTGGCTATACAGCAGCTTTCAGTTATACAGTGATCCTAGTGGCCAGGAGCATTTCCAATGTGAGTGACCATCGAATGACGCTTTTTTTAAATGCTGTGTTCCTGGTATTGTGTTTGCATTCTCCCTTTATGCTGTTGTAATAAAAAAGAGAGAGTAATCTGAAGAGTAATGTCATTTAGCTCTGCATGGCCTCTTAATTTCTCATTATTGATTGATTGATTGATTATTTGACTATAGCTCTACTGTGCCCATATAATCTAAAGGCCGAAACTTTACGGACAGAGGTGGAGATGAAACTTTGAATTTGTTGGACATTGTTTATGAAATTATTATAGAGTTGTCAGTCCCACCCCCTCCCCTCCCCTCCCCTCCCCTCCACACACCTTTGATTCTACTACAGTCTCCACTTCTGCAAATGCATCCGGATCGATATTCACTCTCTGTTGTAGGGAGGAGAGCGAGGAGAAGCTCCGAGAGCTGAGCGCCCAACTGGAGGCCGAGCGAGAAAGCTTGGAGGCGCAGAGGAGGCGAGACTTGGACAATCTGAAAGCGGAGTCAGAGGAGGAGCTGAGGAGAGAGAAGAAACGTCTCGAGGAGAGGAGAGACGAGCAGTTAGCATCACTCAGACTGGAGGTACGGTCGAGTGAACGAACGAAGCGGAGGGATTTGAAGTTTATCTCGGAGTCTGAAAAGTCTCGGATCACTTTCATACCCGTTTGTGTGGTTTATCAGGGGACTACGAGTGATCCACAGAGGGAGATGAGGGGGAGAAGTCCTCGACCTGAATACCAGCTGATGGAGTATAAACGAGAGGTAAATTTAATGAAGATTGTTGAGTTGGAAAGGAACTTCAGGCTGTAGGGAGTCGTGACACTTTATCACTACACAGGAAGTGGACAGTAAAATGTGTATTTATGCCCACAGCTGACTCAAGTGCTGCAGGAAGTGAGGGAGGAAGTGCAGAGGGAGCACAACAGAAAGCTGGAACGGCTCAAAGAGGAGCATCGGCACCAGATCCAGGCCAGGAGAGAAACACAGCTGGAGGAGGTAAACATTAGCACACGTACGCCGTCTAGCACACGCTGCCTGGTGGTGGTGGGGCTTGAACCAGCAACCTTCTGATCACTGTGTGTGTAGGAGCAGACCCAGAGGGAGCGGTTACAGAGCACTCTGCAGGACGAGCGAGACCGCCTGCTCACCTCACACGCCACTCAAATGGAACAGCTCACACTGCAGCTGGACTCACAGCTCCACAAGTGTCGCACAGCACACACACGCAAGGTACACACACACACACACACACACACACACACACACACACACACACACACACACACACACGCGCAAGGTACACACACACACACACACATACACACACACACACACACACACACACACACACACGCAAGGTACACACACACACACACACACACACACACACACACACGCAAGGTACACACACACACACACACACACACACACACACACACGCACGCAAGGTACACACACACACACACACACACACACACACGCAAGGTACACACACACACACACACACACACACACACACAAGGTACACACACACACACACACACACACACACACACACGCACGCAAGGTACACACACACACACACACACACACACACACACACACGCAAGGTACACACTCACACACACATACACACACACACACACACACACACACACACACACACACAAGGTACACACACACACACACACGCACGCAAGGTACACACACACACACACACGCAAGGTACACACACACACACAAGGTACACACACACACACACACACACACACACACAAGGTACACACACACACACACACACACACACAAGGTACACACACACACACACACACACGCAAGGTACACACACACACACACACACACACACAAGGTACACAAGGTACACACACACACACACACACACGCAAGGTACACACACACACACACACACACACACACACACAAGGTACACAAGGTACACACACACACACACACACACACACGCAAGGTACACACACACACACACACACACACACACACACACAAGGTACACACACACACACACACACACACACACACACACACAAGGTACACACACACACACACACACGCAAGGTACACACACACACACACACACACACGCAAGGTACACACACACACACACATGCACATGCAAGGTACACACACACACACACACACACAAGGTGCACACACACACACACACACACACACACACACGCAAGGTACACACACACACACACACACACACACACACACGCAAGGTACACACACACACACACACACGCAAGGTACACACACACACACACACGCAAGGTACACACACACACACACACACACACGCAAGGTACACACACACACACGCACACACAAGGTACACACACACACACACACACAAGGTACACACACACACACACAAGGTACACACACACACACACAAGGTACACACACACACACACACACAAGGTACACACACACACACACACACACGCAAGGTACACACACACACACACACACACACAAGGTACACACACACACACACACACGCAAGGTACACACACACATACACACACACACACACACACACACACACACACAAGGTACACACACACACACACACGCAAGGTACACACACACATACATAGGTCATGTTTTACACCTGCTTTATCCTGGTTAGGGTCACTTAGCACAGTGCTGTAACACACCCCGGTTAGGATGCCAATCCATCCAGGGACCTCGGCCATCCCCCATGCTTAGGTATCCCTTTAAAGCCTAAACTACCAAAACATTGCACAAAAAATCTATTTTTTGAAATTGAAGTGCTTATTTGATCTTCTGTAAAATACAAAAAAAAGAAATTAAATAATATGAGTTTTGTTTTGTATCAAATTTGATACATCAGGAATTAACGTGTTATTTCCTTTAGTTGTTTGGACTTAAGTCATTTAAAACTTATAAATGAATAACTGGGGTCTCAAAAAAACCAAAACCATTTGAACCCTGGATCCCAGTGCTAGTGGTCCAGCATAATTGACTACGCTATTGATTTGTATGAGCCAGAATATACACAAGTTGAGTAGAGACGTCACACATTTTACCACACACACACACAAGCATACAGAAGAGCCACACACAGATTATTAGACAATATACATTAACTTGCCATTATCACCAAGCTCTCTGTGTGTGTGTGTGTGTGTGTGTGTGTGTGTGTGTGTGTGTGTGTGTGTAGGAGGCTGAGGTGCAGGAGCTGATTGAGAAGCTGGAGTTAAAAACCAAAGAGCTGAAATCTCAGGAATCAAGACTCCAGGCTCAGGTATCAAACCAGAATTAATTTGGCGTGTGAGTGTTTGGTTTATATTCAAAACAGATTTATATTCAAAACAAATGTATATGTCGCTCGGTTGGCACAGCAGCCTACATCTCGTGGTGGTGGGGGGGGGGGGGATTCCTCATACTTGCTGCAATTGTGACCTCTGCTGGCTGATCGATGGTGCTGCACAGAGACGGGGGATAATTACGATTGGTGTGTGACTCTCTGTGCACGATACAGATCTCCAGGTGAAAAGAAGCGGTCAGTGCTGCACACGTGTGGGAGGGGGCGTGTGTTAGTCACGACCCTCCTCGGTCAGGAGCGGAGGTCAGCAGCAGTACAGGGGAATCAGATATGACTAGATTGAAAGAATTAGGGGGAAGCATTAAAAATGTTTATATGAAGTGTATGTGCAGTCTCATGTACAAATATAGACGCCTCTGATCAAATTCTAGGTTTTGTTGATGTTATTAATGAAAATACGTTGCCAGATCCTCTACAAAGAACCAACTTAGTATTTTTTCTGTTTATTTTCCTGCACAATTTAGACAAATTAAAGTATTGGGACTCCTTCATATGCCACAGTTTGCTGGATTTATTTTGACCCAGAGTGTTTAAACTTTTGCTCTGTATACGTCCTGGTACTGTGTGCCTGCAGGAGGCAGAGCTGAAGCGACGAAGACGACAGCTCTGTGAGGAAGAGGATGAAGTTGAGAGAGGTTTAGAGGTGGGTCATCATCAAAAAAGCAAAACCACCCCAGTGTGTTTGTACTGTGTTTTATAGAGGCAAAGCTATACTGTACACTAATCGTTCTTTTATATACAATACATATGATCCTATAATTCAATACATTGAGCTAGGGTCCCTGTGTAGTGGTAAAGTCCACTACCCAACCTCTGCTGAGATCTGGGAATCCAGGGTGCGAATCTCAGCAGTGCTATCAGCCGGTCGGGCAGCTGCACGGACATACTTATCAAACCATGTCATCCTTAAAAGAAGTTTTGTGGTGGTTTATCAAGCCTGTGTTTGCCTCCCAATTTAGTTGTATCCAATTCCCTGATCGTATTTTCACTTACCGAGGACGGTCATAACTAACACACGCCCCCTCCGGCACATGTGCAGTACTGACTGCTTCTTTTCACCTGCACCAGGTTTCTTATGAAGATTCTTATCCCCTGTCTCTGTGCAGCGCCATCGGTCAGCCAGCAGAGGTCGTAATTGCAGCAGTTATGAGGAATCCTTACAACCCTCCCTCCCTCAGACTAGTCGGTCATTGTCCGTATAGGTGCCTGGCTGACTTGTAGCAGAGCTCTGAGTGCATCTTTATTATGGCCGCTCTTTTTACACTATATTTTATATTATTTTGTTGCATTACGTCTCTGCGTGTGTGTGTGTGTGTGCATATTTGTTGTCCAGATTCTTCCACGCCTGCTGAAAGAGAGGGACCGCCTGCGCGCCGAGCTGGAGAGGGCGAGAGAGGAAAGCGACAGGGCGAGGGACGAGCTGGACCGAGAGAAGCAGGAGAGAAAAAAAGAGAGGGAGGAACGCGAAAGAGTTAAAGAGGAGAGACAGAGACTCCAGAGCAAAGTGGAGCTACTGCAGGACAAGTGTGATCGACTCAGTCAGGGAGTCAGGTAACATACATACAGATTTATTTAACCATAGTATACAAAACGCAAACTGCAATCAGATCAGATTTTAAGGTACCGTAATCAGCCAGCAGAGGTCGCTGTTGCAGCAGTAACAGCCAGACACAGCTAGTCATTCCTGTATAGGCACATGGATGGTTGATAGCACCTGGCTGGCGTGTTCCCTGCCTTTTGCTCAATGAATGAATGAATGAATGAATAAATGAATGAATGCTTAAACCCAAAGAAGTGTTTGTACTGAGGTGTGTGTGTGTGTGTGTTAATGTCCATCAGTCAGTTGGAGCAGAGAGAGAGCATGATCCGTGAGGAAGAGGAGAAGAAGGATGTTGAAAGGATGAACAGAAAGCGAGAGGAAGAACTGCGAGTGGAGGACCTGGAGCCCCGCGACTCTCAGAACAGCTTAGACAAGTATGTGTGTTTGAGAGTGTGTTATCTTCATGTCTACGTCTCTTTTATCCATCCATCCATTCATTCTCTCTCTCTCTCTCTCTCCCTTAGCCTGCGAGAGTTCATCTCGAGCGAGAGCGTGTCTCTTCAGAGAGCGAGACGCTTTTTAGACCAACAGAGCGGCAATCTGGGAGAGAGACAGGAGATGCTCAAAGTGGCACGGACCACCCAACCGGACCACCAGCTACACCACAGCGTCCAGCAGGTACATTGTTTAACGTGCTATTTTCATGTTCAAATCTCAGCAGAGCTGCTGACCTGTTGGCGTCCACACAAACACACTTGCCTGTTTGACGCTGGGCTGCGATATGCGATGTTCAGGACTGGTCCAGGCACCTGCACTGATGACGTGGAGCTTAGTAAGGCTCTCTGTACACTATATGGCTCTTTTTGGTAACCCAACACCAGCAGGACACGTCTCGGAGGGGCCGTGTGGTGATTCGGCTCTCCTTAATTAGATCAGGAATTGTGCAAGCGGCAGCGGATTCACAATGGAGAATCGGACATGACTAAAATTGTTTTTAGGAGGTGAATCAGCTGGAGGAGCTTCAGGAGACGGTTCAGAGGGGTCACACACTTCTGAAAACGAAGGAGGAGAGACTAAACCAGCTGGAGAACTCACTAGCCGAGGAGGTAACTGACTCTTCTAATATATAAATAATCTTAAACATTTTTATCTGAAGATACAGTAAGTCTGCATGTCTGCTGGTGAAGCACAACATAATTAACAGAGGAAAGTGCACAAAATATAAAAATAATAATATAATAATTAGTACACACACACACACACACACACAATGCTTGTGTTTCAGCTTTCTTATGAAGATGGTGAGAGGACGGATGGCGAGCGGAGAGTCACTTTTGATGTTTCAGATTCAGAAACAAGCAGCGTGTACGGCCAAGAGGAAACGGGTAAACACACACACACACACACACACACACCTAATGACAATCATTTATCTTAGCCATGTTTCTAAAGGTTTTGGCCAAATTATCTAGATTAAGTGTTTAATAAACCAAGTGTAACACTCTCTCTCACTCTCTCTGTCTCTCTCAGTTCCAGTAAAGGTGCACCAGTTGGCCGAGTCCCTGCAGCAGATCTCGGGTCAGATAAACACAGTGATAGGAGCTTTGTTACCACTGACCCAAAAAACATCCACACCTCTCACCAGATCCTCCACAGTTCCTCCTGTTCCTGGTCCTTCCTGGGCATGGCCTCCAAACTCTATCGCTCTGTCCTCTATAGCCAATCAGAATGGGTTTACACACAACCCCGTTAACGGGATCACAACGCCACGTGGATCTGATCTGCTGATCTCCAACTGGAGAAAACTCCTCCCCGGTGGGTCTAAATTAAAATAATAAAATGTAAAAGTTTAAACACTACAGTAAGGGGTGTGTATTGTACAGTGTATCACAAAAGTGAGTACACCCCTCACATTTCTGCAGATATTTAAGTATATCTTTTCATGGGACAACACTGACAAAATGACACTTTGACACAATGAAAAGTAGTCTGTGTGCAGCTTATATAACAGTGTAAATTTATTCTTCCCTCAAAATAACTCAATATACAGCCATTAATGTCTAAACCACCGGCAACAGAAGTGAGTACACCCCTTAGTGAAAGTTCCTGAAGTGTCAATATTTTGTGTGGCCACCATTATTTCCCAGAACTGCCTTAACTCTCCTGGGCATGGAGTTTACCAGAGCTTCACAGGCTGCCACTGGAATGCTTTTCCACTCATCCATGACGACATCACTGAGCTGGCGGATATTCGAGACTTTGCGCTCCTCCACCTTCCGCTTGAGGATGCCCCAGAAGATGTTCTATTGGGTTTAGGTCTGGAGACATGCTTGGCCAGTCCATCACCTTTACCCTCAGCCTCTTCAATAAAGCAGTGGTCGTCTTAGAGGTGTGTTTGGGGTCATTATCATGCTGGAACACTGCCCTGCGACCCAGTTTCCGGAGGGAGGGGATCATGCTCTGCTTCAGTATTTCACAGTACATATTGGAGTTCATGTGTCCCTCAATGAAATGTAACTCCCCAACACCTGCTGCACTCATGCAGCCCCAGACCATGGCATTCCCACCACCATGCTTGACTGTAGGCATGACACACTTATCTTTGTACTCCTCACCTGATTGCCGCCACACATGCTTGAGACCATCTGAACCAAACAAATAAATCTTGGTCTCATCAGACCATAGGACATGGTTCCAGTAATCCATGTCCTTTGTTGACATGTCTTCTGCAAACTGTTTGCGGGCTTTCTTGTGTAGAGACTTCAGAAGAGGCTTCCTTCTGGGGTGACAGCCATGCAGACCAATTTGATGTAGTGTGCGGCGTATGGTCTGAGCACTGACAGGCTGACCCCCCACCTTTTCAATCTCTGCAGCAATGCTGACAGCACTCCTGCACCTATCTTTCAAAGACAGCAGTTGGATGTGACGCTGAGCACGTGCACTCAGCTTCTTTGGACGACCGACGCGAGGTCTGTTCTGAGTGGACCCTGCTCTTTTAAAACGCTGGATGATCTTGGCCACTGTGCTGCAGCTCAGTTTCAGGGTGTTGGCAATCTTCTTGTAGCCTTGGCCATCTTCATGTAGCGCAACAATTCGTCTTTTAAGATCCTCAGAGAGTTCTTTGCCATGAGGTGCCATGTTGGAACTTTCAGTGACCAGTATGAGAGAGTGTGAGAGCTGTACTACTAAACTGAACACACCTGCTCCCTATGCACACCTGAGACCTAGTAACACTAACAAATCACATGACATTTTGGAGGGAAAATGACAAGCAGTGCTCAATTTGGACATTTAGGGGTGTAGTCTCTTAGGGGTGTACTCACTTTTGTTGCCGGTGGTTTAGACATTAATGGCTGTATATTGAGTTATTTTGAGGGAAGAATAAATTTACACTGTTATATAAGCTGCACACAGACTACTTTTCATTGTGTCAGTGTCATTTTGTCAGTGTTGTCCCATGAAAAGATATACTTAAATATCTGCAGAAATGTGAGGGGTGTACTCACTTTTGTGATACACTGTATGTCATGGCTGTCATGGGATTTTTGCCCTAAGCAAAAAAAACCTTGCAGAAAGTACTAAAAATGAAATGAAACTTTTTTTTAGCACAGCCTCAGATTAACAGCCAGGGCGATAACTTACAACAAGTCATCAAATCAGACTAAAACTAGGCTTTAGAAATATTCTCTACAGAGTTCTGACCTCAACCTTGTCTTACACTGAAAAGTCAAAAATTGGGTTATTAAAAGATATTTTAAGCAGCTGATTGGACCAATAGGTTTTGTAATGTTTTTTAGAAAATCCACCATAAACGTCATAAAGTATATAAATGGAGTAAATGCATTTTTCTTGTTTGTAGGGGTTTCCAATGACACCAGCACATCATTTCCTACAAGAGCACATACAGCTTATTCTGCATACACTGCGCCAAGGTACACACACACACACACACACACACACACACACACACACACACACACACACACACACACACACACACTGACATAAGAAATTCATCTTTTGGTGAACTGGCTTTATCTCACACTGACAAAATGAAAAAAAAAAATCCAATCCTAGACATTCTCAGAAACTAATTTCAACTAAAGTGTGTGTGTGTGTGTTTAGTCTTTCCTCAATACAGTCTAAACCCTCAGAGATGGACAGCCTGAGGTTGCAGGGACTGATTGACGGCAACAAAAGATGGCTGGAGACCAGACGCAAAGACATGTATCCTTTCACCAACATATCAAAACTATTGGTGTGTTGCTTATTAATTTGCTTATGTTTACAAGTAGCTGTGGTCAGTCATATTCACAAATATGGAATTAGAAGGACATGCCACAAAGTTAAATGACATTCTAGAACTTTCTGCACATATTTCTGTTAAAAATCGTATTTTTTGTGTGTGTAAGTGATGCCTGTTCATCACACACTCACTTGTTTTCCTTAACAGCCGTGCAGGCCTCTGTTCACACGCTACCGAACTCCTTCTTCTACCAATGGTTTGGTCCAACTGAGCCTGGATGAGAATAATCAGATCAGGATGCACCATTACTGAAATAAGACGGTATAAAAGCTCGTTTTATTGAAGTAAAGGCAGAATAAGAAGCGTGACGGATCAGATTATATTACACTAATCAGGTCAATAAAGCACAGAAGTGTGAGGCGATGTGAGTGTGAGAGAGTGAGAATGAGAGATTATAAAACACAATATATTTTTCCGGTAAGATGTTTTAAACACCTCACTTCTTTTGTTTTAAAGAAACTATGAACTAAACACATTTGATTATACAATGCCCACCATTAGACTCAGCTAGCCAGCAGCATACTTAAGATGTTATCAGTAAAATAGGTGTATGTTTATGATTAAAAAGTCTATTTGATAGTTTTAAATGGTGAGATTTTGTGCTTTTATAACAACAAAACAGAAAGAATTTAGGACTACACGTCAAGTAATAGATAAGAAAAAGCACAACACAACAGACATCACAATCTCAGGAGTGTGCTAATGTACTGCTAGCACAGCATTGCTAACGGCTAATCCCTCAAGGCAAGATGACCAGCAGTGTTACATTACAAACTCGTGTGTTCACAAATGGATGTTTTATTAAATTGTTTATATAATTTTTTAGCTCAGACAATCCTCACTTTGTGTAGAGTTGAATTATTACAGGTATTTTTGTACTTGCTGAATAAATATGCAGTGCTTTGTATAAACGAGACTGGACTGGTGTGTTTGTTGATGATATGTGTGGTAACGGTTTTAAACTTTACTATTTACTAAAGTAAACTGTTCTTGTCAAATGTGACTTCTCTAGCACATACACTACATACGTGTTTACTTTTTAATACATTAAAGATGCGGTTCGGTGCAATGTTTAATATTTATATCACAAAGAATCGAGTCCGTGTTCGGAATCGACTCTTAGCCGAGCTGAATCGATTCAGCACAGAACGGTGCTTTAAAACGTTCCTTATTTTCAGCTTTATAGCTCTGTGAGCATCATACTGGTAGATATACTCGTAGCTTTAGGAGAAAGCGCTCAAAAGTAATTGACCCCGACGTGATTTGAACACGCAACCTTCTGATCTGGAGTCAGACGCGCTACCGTTGCGCCACGAGGTCTCTGAAACCTCCTGGGATTCGGTAGAATTAATATTTAAACATTAAAATCGAACGCAGTTAGAATTTACTGTTGATTTGTTTGACCAGGCGATGGATGATTGACCAGTGAGTTTGTGTATCAGACCTCGTGGCGCAACGGTAGCGCGTCTGACTCCAGATCAGAAGGTTGCGTGTTCAAATCACGTCGAGGTCAATCTGTTTTTATGTTTTAAACCTTGATTGTGAACCGCCTTTTGCACACTTTTAAGATTTACTATTTCAATTGATTTAAAATCTTTAGTTAAAGGGAAAAACATTTGGGCTCGTCCGGGATTTGAACCCGGGACCTCTCGCACCCTAAGCGAGAATCATACCCCTAGACCAACGAGCCGCGACTCAGCACACAAAACCAAGTACATAAAGACTTTCACTGATTTCTGATACGTGATTAAATAATAGAAATACTGCGGTTACGTTAATACGCGTCCACTGTAGGATTGTGTAGATTAAATCAATTCAAGTGCAATTTTTATGTTTCACCACCAGAGGGCCACCACCACCACCGGTTGTCCTTGTGCTGTACATTTCAAGCGTACATAAAAATAAAAGTGGCACAAATGAACAAAAACGAGGTGTTTTGGTGCTTATTTTTGGTATTTAAACACAGAGGTAGTGATAGATAAATATCTAAACATTTACACTTAATCTGTGAATTACAAATCGGGTTTATTTATGAGCTCTGTGCAAGACTGCATGCTCCTGAAAGTGTAAACATTCGTCAAACTGCATGTTCATTGTGAGGTTTGGTTGGACGTGTTACTGTATCAGGTACAGGAGTGTTGTTAGGATTTTTAAGCACCTCGCTCTCAATGCTGGAAGGAGAATTTGTCTTTTTCTGTTTATATGTTTATATACAAAGCTAAAAAAACAAAACAAATCAGCACCCTGTGATTAGAACGTGTCCACTGATAAATGAGGATTAGACTAGATGATGATAACACACACACATTAGTATCTAATCCCAACAACACTGCTGTACCAAATATACTCACGTCAGAGTTTGCAGTGCTGACATGGTCAACAACTCAGATCATCTGGTTTAAACCACATCATGTTGTGGTTCTTTTTAAACGATAAATGGGGTACATGGGTCACAAGTGCCCCCTCCTCCATATTTAGATATGTGCAGAATGCCCCCCAACATACTAACTACACTCACTAGCTGTGCATAATTGTAGGATCCGTCAGTGTTCTCATCAGTTATTGATGTCAGGAATGTTTTGGAAACGCAGGTAATGCCAATCCACCCACATCCAGGAAGATTTGTTCAGTTCTTGGCTACGGCTTAAGCCTACAGTCAGTCATTGTATAACTATACAGTACAAGTCCTATAGAAAGTATACGGATTCTTCAAACGCTTACGCGTTGGTGGACATGGTCAACCACTCAGATCATCTGGTTTGGACCACATCCTGCTGTGTTTCGTTTGAATGATAAGTTGGGTACAGGGGGTGACAAGTGCCCTAAATATTGCCCCAGATATGCACAAAATGCCCCAACCCCAATATACTGACTTAAAAATGACGAACATACTCCACTCACTAGGTGTGCATAATTTTAGGATCCATTAGTGTTCCCGACTTTGGGCTACAGTCAGTCATTGTATAACTATATGTATGTAAATGATAAATGGGGTACATGTGGTGACAAGTGCCCCCCTCTCCCACACATTTAGATATACTCAAAATGTCCTTCAATATACTGACTATAGAGCCAGCAAAATTTGTTCAGTTCTTGGCTGCGGCTCAGGGTTACAGTCAGTCATTGTATAACTATATCAAGTACAAGACCTATAGAAGGTGCCAGACATGCTCATGAAAGTTGCATGTTGACTTTTCTGAGCTGCTGGTGTGTGTGTGTGTATCTGTGAGGTTCGGTCGTGTCACTGTATCAGGTGCAGGAGTGTTGTTAGGATTTAGTTTGTTTAGTTCTTGACTGCGGCTCAGGGTTACAGTCAGTCATTGTATAACTTTACCAATACAGGTACAAGACCTATAGAAAGGGTTCAGATTCCCCGTTAACCCAAGCGTTGGTGGTATAGTGGTTAGCATAGCTGCCTTCCAAGCAGTTGACCCGGGTTCGATTCCCGGCCAACGCAAACCGTTTTCTCGCTCTGCACCATTTTTCTCCGGTTCTGCGCGTGCACACTGATAACCGGACAAAACCGGTTTGCCGGTTTGAGCACCAGCACGTGATCAATCCGAATCACCGCATCATCGTTCTGCACGAAGCATCCCGAGTTAAACCGGGCCGTGACACGTCGTGAGGCCCCGCCCATCGTTCCTCTTCCCCCGCTGCACAGACGGACCGGATCGTGAGGATCGTGCGGTACCGGAGCGATGCAATCACACGAGCTCACGCAGATGCTGCAGCGCAGACGGGACGCCACCGAGCGGGTCGCGAGCGCACCGGGGAGCCCGCGCGTGACCGAGGCGCGGCCGGAGGAGCAGGACGCGGGGATGCGCGCGGAGCCGCGGGTGGAGGATGCGCGCGAGGAGCCGGCCTGCGCTAACGGCGACGCCACGACCGAGCTCGCGCACAAGCTGAACCGCAGGCTCGAGATCGGCGGCGGCGCGCGAGCGGGCCAGATGAAAGTGTTCAACCCCTACACCGAGTTCAAAGAGTTCAGCCGCAAGCAGATCAAACAGATGGAGGAGATGTTCAAAAGGTGAGCGGCGACCGCGCGTGCATTCATTTCATCTTCAGTAACCCACCTGACCTGATCGAGGAACATTTTGTGCCCGCATACATTCTGGACAGGGCACTGATTCACCATACGCTCACCCAGTCTATTTACTGGCATGACAGAGAGAACATGCCAAACACCTAAGTGAATCATTCGGTGGCCCACAATTAATTACATTTCTTGCTTTTTAGGAAACGGGGACAGCTGTAGCCTAAGGTACTGCACTAGTAATCAAAAGGTTGCTGGTTCAAGCCCCACCACTGCCAGGTTGTCACTGTTGGGCCCTTGAGCGAGGCCCTTAACCCTTAATTGCTTATACAATATGCTGTCACAGTACTGTAAGTCGCTTTGGATAAAGGTGTACGCTAAATGCTGTAAATGTAATGATGTTGTTGTTTTGTGGCTTTGGTTCGTTCGGAGCGACTCGGTGCCGTTGGTTCCCGTCAGTTGGTTTTCACTCATTTGCTGCTATTTATTAGTTAAGAGTCCCAATATTTGGCCTCATTGGAACTCTCTTAGTTGCCTCATTCTTGCAAACTGTTGTTGTTGTTCAGGTCCGTGTATCTGATTTGGCACCGTTTTTAGTCCTGATATTTGAAGCAACCCTCCTGTTTCTATCCGGGCTTGGGACCGGCTCGGCTGTCCTGACCCTAACCCTGCCACCGCCCCCTTAGACATAGCCAATCATGCTTGTGTAGATGCCCGACTGGCCACTTGTGCTGCTGGGATTCAAACCCCTGGTCTCAGTGGGCTTTACTTTAGCATAGTTCAGAGCTGCGCCACACAAGCAGCCACGTCAATAACTGCTAACAAAAATAAATTAGTTTTATTTTGATGTAATTTAGTTTTAATTGTTCTTATCACATTAAAGTCAGATTCCTTTTTTATCTTTTGCTTTCTGTTATTATTTTGTATTTATAGTTCATCACAGATTTATAGATACAGTGCGCTGTTCTGTCAGATACATACACACAACATACACACTCACACACACACTCTCTCTCTCACACACACACACACACACACACACAAGGAGGTCATTGTTGGATGCCTGGGGGGCTGGGGGGGTGCACAGTGGCCCCTTTTGCTGCGCTGAGAAAGAGAGAGCGAGAGAACAAGGCCGAGAGACCTAGAAACAGAGAGAGAAAATACAGCTCAGGTCAAAAGTTTACATACACGAGTGGGACTGAATAATTGGAACACACACTATGACTGACCGGCACTGAGGCCACGCCTCCTTTAATGGTCCTGGCAGGTAAAAAAAAGACCACGCCTTTTTAAGCAGGACGGACAGACACAGAGGTCACATGACTGATGGAAACAGACCCGCCATAAAATAAACGTTTTTAATAGATCAAAAAACGTCACAGACTGAATGAAAAAAGGTCTCGGACACTCAAAACAATCCCAGCATTCACACACACACACACACACACACACACACACACACACACACACACACACACACACACACACACACACACACACACACTGCCCCAGATTCCTCCTCTTTTAGCTCTTTTGTGTTTCTGTGGTCACTTTCATTCTCCTCTCATCATGTTTATGGAGTAGTGTGTGTGTGTGTGTGTGTGTGTGTGTGTGTGTGTGTGAGAGAGAATGTGTGTGTGTGTCTTTGTGTGTGTCTTTGTGTGTGTCTTTGTGTGTGTCTTTGTGTATGTGTGTGTGTGTGTTGTGCTGGAATGCATCTGGCACGCAGTATGTGTTGACATGCCAACCTCACCCTCCTTCAGCATTCCAATTCTCCTCATCTCCCTTTTTCTCTCACATCATCATTCTCATTAATTTTAACACACACACACACACACACACACACACATTCTCACACACACACACACACACACATTCTCTCTCTCTCACACACACACTGTATTGTAGGCAATTTCATGTCATTTTATTTTCCACCTAAAAGCCAAAACAACGTACCAACACTGGACCACAAAATAAGGAGCATCAGGGAGGATTATTATGGGATGGTTCCTTTAGGATGGTTGCTGTTTCAGTGTGAACGTTCTGTAACTGTGTGTGTGTGTGTGTGTGTTTGCAGGTTCGACTCGGGTAAGGACGGTTACATCGACTTAATGGAGCTGAAGATGATGATGGAGAAGCTCGGAGCTCCTCAGACTCACATCGGCCTGAAAAACATGATCCGCGAGGTGGACGAGGACTACGACGGCAAGCTCAGCTACCGGGAGGTGTGTGTGTATATGAGCATGTATGTGTATGTGTATGTGTATGTGTATGTGAAGAAGTACTTAGTAAACGTTTAGCTTTACATCATGTTTTCACGTTGCTGCTATAGCAACAAGCAGCGGGTCCCGTCCAGCATAAGCGGTAATCATCAGTTCAGTTGGTTAAGGGGTAAAATAAAGCAAACACACAACATCGATGTGCAGGAGGGTTCAAACCTAAAAGTAACTAGGCGTCCTGTATTGTGAGGACAAAGGGCGCACACACACCCCTCGACAGGTGATGAGGGCGACTGTGTGCGGAGCACAGAGACTCTGTTGTGTTTAGGATGCCACTCAGTCTCGACTGATTAAAGCATTCCGTCCGTATCAGATCTCACACACACACACACACACACACACACGTCCATGACATTTCAACAGTCTGATTCATCACAAGCAATAACAAAAGGTTACACAGCAGCGTGATCAAGTATTTAATTTGATTGATTCCTCTGTTGTTGTGAATTTGTCACACCGAATGATTCAGGAAATCTACTCACGCCTCAGCTTCAGCTCACAGACAGATGATCTTACTATTCACATAAAAATGCTCAGTGTGAAGGAACAAACACCAGAAGTACCAACAATCTCTCCCAGATCTGTCTATAATTATTAAGGAAAGATTAAATATGTACACTTGATGTTTAAATCACATATTTAAGTGTCATTTTAATTAAGTTTAACACGGTCAAGCAAGCTTCACATCGCTCTGAGCTCAGAAAGAAGAAGCAGAAGCAGAAGCCTCTAAATTCTAAATCCACACTGATGTGAAGTTTGCTCGACTGTGGACATTGATGAAGTCTACCTGTTCCAGTACAGCAGACCTGCTCCAGTGGTTCCTGAATTACTCAGTTATGTGGACAAATTTCCTTTTAGCATGAAGTGAGAGTTTGGGATTTCTTTCTGACCTTGGCAAAGCGACCACTGTTCCATATATTCTGTTAAGGGTTTGACCAAAGTAGCCCTATTTATATGGACAAATAGAAGTCAACAGCCTCAGTCAGTGATAACCAACTAATGAGGAATCAGGAGGCCATGTTACTTATTAAACGATAGAACTTCAGTACGAGCAAATCAAAACGTCACAGAAATTCACCTGTACATTTTGTGTAGCTGATTATTCAGGTGGTTTTCAGTTTGGTACCCAAAATACTAAAATGGTGCAATGCTGTTGTGTGCTAAGTCAATGCTAATTGTCTGTTTGTCTTTCAGTTCCTGCTGATTTTTCGGAGAGCTGCAGCAGGGGAGCTGGAGGATGACGACCCTCTCATGGCTCTCGCTCGGCTCTCCGAGATTAACGTGTCCAACGAGGGCGTAAAGGGGGCGCGGGACTTCTTCGAGGCCAAGGTGTGCATGTTAATGTCCTTGTGTGTGTGTGTGTGTGTGTGTGTGTGTGTGATGGACTGTCCTTTGTCCTGCTCAGTAATGATTTACTGCGGTTTAGCCTTAGCAGTTAGCTCCCCCTAGTGGTCATTTCAATACATGTGTCTTTATATTTTTTCTTTGCAAAGAGACCACTGTTCCATGTATCTGTTAAGGGTTTGAACAACCTAAACCTATTTTTATGGAAAAAGAGAAGTCAACAGCTTTAGTCAATCATGATCACTAATGAGGAATCAGGAGGCCATGTAAATTCAACAGCTTTAATGAGCTGTTAGCGCTAACATGTTATATATAATATGTAATGTGTTTGCATGTGTGTGCATAATGTATGTATAATTCTTAATGTGTGTGTGTGTGTGTGTGTGTGTTTCAGGCTCAGGCTCTGTCTGTACGCAGTAAGTTTGAGGCCGAGCTCCGTGAAGAGAAAGAGGAGAAGGAGAAGATGGAGGAGGAACGAAAACAACGACGTGCTGCATTCAAAGAACTGCAGTCTGCATTCTGCTCCTGAACACACACACACACACACACACACACACACACACACACACACACTGTACCTCCTGTTGATAGATGCTAAAGCTCATCACTGTAACTGTACCTAACGTAGCTCTCACGCACGCACACACAGCTTTAACGGCCCGGTCACACCAGTTTTTGTATGCAAAATTCTGTGTGCAGAACGACATTTATTTGAATTAATGTTTATTTTAGAGCTGCAACTTTGCTGCTACCACTAGCAGCATTTTTGAACCTCCAAAGGCTCAGTGCTTCACATTTATAAACAGTTGATCAACTAAATGAGTGATCAACTAAATATAATATTACTCAACCTGACTAACACATGGTTTGCAGTCAGTCAGGACGCTGGAGAAGATGATTCCAGTGTGTACATGTATTTTATGATTTTATGGTTTTTATTGTTTACGAGGAGATGATACCTTGCTAACACTTCCAACATAGCAAACTTCTGAACTGATTTGGTCCCCCAAGTACGTTTGAAAAGTTGAATTGGATTTATGAAGCTTGCAAAACCAAAATTACATTGAAAATTGTTAGAATCTAAATGGCTGAAATCATTTCTGAGTAAAATCTCCCAGTCTGAGCGTAATCACTCCCACAAGTTTTAGGTGTGACCGGGCCTCATGATGTGAGCTTCCTATTTTATTTTTTGGTAGTCATTCTATTTTTTAAACAGATGTATAATATAAGAGAGTAATTTAGTAAGTAACAATCATAGTAAATTATAAATACATTTATTTAGATGTAACATTCATAAATCTGTGAAGTTAAAATTATTAGGTTATTTTTTTAAATTAGAAATGAGGGGACATGATATATAAGGGCACTTATTACTTTATCCTTATTTGTTTGTAACCTTCTACACTACTCATGCTTTGTTAAAGTTTATCGTTAAACAAGTACACCCTTGTAAGTGTAATATTTTGCTAAGCAGATATCATTGGGGAAGGTTAAAAAAGAACCTACATCAACATTTCCTAGGTCAATGAACTACAAGCCGGGATTGTTTAGATAGATTGAATAGATACTGTGACACCAGCGACTGCTCTGGCTCATTATTAAAGAGCTACAAGAATGAATCAGCAACACGACAAAATGTGGACTGACACGGCAAAAGCGGGATCATCCAGGTAACACCACACCAACTGTAAAATACAGAAGTGGTACCATCATGTTTTGGGGATGCTTTTCAGCAGCATGGACTGGAAGTCTGGTCAAGATTACCAACCAGAAACAACACTGTAGTGAAATGCCCCTTCTGATATGTTGTACATATTTTATTCTTTATAACTGAAAAGTTTATAGTAGCAAATACCAAAATAAGTTATAAACAAATACTAATTGGGCTGCATTGTGAAAAGCCATTAAGGACAAAATTGGAAAAATGACGTTGCAAAGACACTGGCGTCCTACAGTATATGTGAACTGATGTATAGAAACTTTAAAGATGCCATATAGCTCAGAACATGTTATAGAAGTGAGAGGACAAATAACACTGTTGCAAAAGCATTAACATTGGCAAGGTGTTAAATCAAAGCACATACTTAAAAGCTCATTGTCAATGTAAGGTGAGCAATTAAAATGATCCTGTATGTAAGTTCAGTTTATTTAAAATTCTCATTCACACTAGTTAACACCACAGCTCTGTTTATTACAGGTAATTAAACCCTCCCAACCAAACGACACAACACTAAACCCTCAAAACAATTTATACCCTGAAACAAACGTTTAGTCAAAGTATTTTTTAAACAACATTTTTATTGATTTTTACTGTTATATGTTACAAAACGATGGCACTTTTTACATATTATAATGGCCCTTTAATACAGTTTGATTTAAACACAGTAGTCAGTGTTTAAAATGTTTTCTTTTTGTGTTTGATATGGACAATCAGAACTTGTACACATGTACACACATCCCAGAATCAATATCAATATCAATACAAAGATCAGTGGTTTCTAATTTACAGTAATATATTAGATTGATTATTTAGGAAAGAAAAATACAGATTTCCCTCTGCTCATAAAATAGTTTAGAGCAAAGACTCACATAATATAAGTACTATAATAATAATAATAACAACAATAATAATAATTATAATAATAATAATAATATAATTCTCTATAGTTGAAAACATCAGTATTTACACAGTGTGCGACTATAGCAGGATAATCATTCAGATTTAGCCTGGGTGCAGATTATGCTTAACACTCGACCAAACTTGTGGAAAAGTTTCCTGTGCTTTTAGCTTTTCACTTAAACTTAATTTTAGATCTAATTTAAAGGATTTTCCACTTAAGAGAATCGGTCATGTTTTCTTTTTTACAAACTAATCTGGTCAAAAAGTTTAAAGAACTATTAGCATGGACGCTCAAGCACTTAGCTTCGTGTAGCAATATTAGCATTCTGGTAGATTACACAAAGCTATCATCGCAACAATGCTAATTATTAGGATACACACCATGACATAAAAAAATAATAAACTGTGTTAGGTTTTTCGGAACATAAAAACGTACATTTAATATGGGAAGTTTTACGGCATTTTCCAAACTTTACGACATCCAGGCCGCATGGTCTTTTGTCCAACATGGCGCCGGCTAGGCTCCCTCCCTGACTCCTACCGAGGGGGGGAGGCAGAGCCCGGGGCTTGTTAGCACACTTCATTGGCTCCACCAGCAGTAAAGGAGGAGGAGCCTAGCTGAGTTTAAAAACCGGCGGGGAGAGAGGCTCGGTCTCTTTCTTACGTGGTTGTGTGTCTAGACTGCAGGAGAAAGGCGCGCCGGTCGGCTTAGCTCTGATATATATTCACAGATCATTTTTACACTTAATAAAGTGTTTTAAAGAGTACTTTCTGGACTTCCCGACTGCTTTCTTCAGGACCTTTTGAACTAAAAGATTCATCCTAACAACTGGCTTATTTATATTTCACTTTCTAACTTATTATTGTATCAAAGCTGTTGCATTTCAAGTATTTTATCGCTTTCAGATACTAACGCATTTATTAATAATAAACACGCCCAATAAGGACACTTAGATGTCATGTATAGCACTGTAACAATGTGCACTGCTCATGCTGGGGTCGAATTTTAAGAAAGTACATTTATAAATTCTAAAAGTTTACATCGTTAATAATTGTATTACTTTTTGGCTCTGGTGTGTTATGGAAAGCCATTGAGGCCAAGCAAGCACCAAACTACATTTTAAACCTTTAGGAAAAATTTGATCCTTTTTCTCAAGCGTTAAGCTAACCCAAGTTTAGTATGAGTTAAATATAAAGTTAAATATACATACATACAGGTTAATATTTTGCTTATAGTACCATAATCACTTGGTACCTATAGACAGTAGTGTTGCATAGTTCTCTCAGCAGTTTAGATTATCATTTTGACCAAACTTCAGTAAATGTCCATATCATTTCTCATCTGTCTTTTTAATTGATCCAGTAAAAGTCCTGATAATGCAAGATGGACTTAAATCTAGTCACTGACACTTTAGTGTTTTCTTCATGTTTACTCACTTGATTGTCTTATTTCTAAATCCATTATCAGTCAGCTTTGGTATTTCTGAGCTTGCAAACAAAAGACGCTGATATGTTTTGTTCTTGTAGAGTTTGATCCCAGAACTTTGACTGTAGCAGGAAATAAAACATTACTGATTTAGCTTTGTATCCTCACTGTGTACTAAAAAGTCATTATTATTCTCATCTTCTTATTAAAAAATCAGAAAGTGTGTGAATCAGCAGCAAAGAGCAATAAAATGATAAATAATTAGCTAACAAGGGTTTTAGCTTGCCGTTAGCATCCAGTGACATTTTTTTGCTGGTTTGTAGCATTCAGTATTCAGTACATGATGATTTATTGCCATGAAATAACAGTTTAGTGCCCACGCTTATCACACCGAGCATCACAACATGACCCGGCATGTCATGTAATGCTGTCGTTTTGCCATCATGACAGCTGCGTAGGCTTGAGTATACTTTGCAAAATTAGCATGTGAAATGAGCTGTCACGACAAAAAGCTGATGTTGCAAAGCAGCATTTACATGAAACATATATTAAAAGGTTTGGGATGAGCCTGTCTAGTTAATTATTTATTCATATTCAGTTGGGTCTACTTATCACTTTGCATCTGGTTTGGTACTGACTGTGAACAAAGTCAGTGCTAAGTGATTAGCATCCAGTCAGGTCTTATTAAGTGCAGGGATTCTTAAGTCCAGTCCTGAATGCCCACTGTCCTGCAAAGTTTTAAGCATTTCACCAAACTTAGTCCAACTCATGGAGGGCTTGATAATTAGCATTGGGACTTGAGAACACTTTCGGGACTGGAGATGAGAAACCCTGACCTAGTGATTAGCCTCCAGTCAGAAATTTTAAGTGAATATCATCTACTAAATAGCAAACGCGTCTTTCCATGGAGTGATATTTACACATTCTGAGATGCTTGTTGAGTGAAATGCCCTTTTGTGTGCACTGATTGTATGAGGAATAGAAAAAGAACACACGGAAACACCTACAGCTACTCCATGGCATCACTACCGTCACCGTTGATCTGTACCACACACTCCTTGTCTCGAGAGTTGGTGTACGTGTTGGGTATCATGAGCGGACAAGCATGTGTGTCAAAATAGCGCATGGCCTCTATGCTATTCCGCCGCTTGCCATGAAGAACGGTTGTCTTGGTAAAACGGCGGCCGTATTGAATCTCGTCAGCCAGGTACGACGTCCTCTTCTGGTAGGCTGATCCAGTGCCCTCTTGAGACGCGGAAAGGAAAACTACCAACTCGAACTGCGACTGGCCTGAAGGTGACATGACACGGCTAAGAGGGCTTTCTGGGGTCAAAGGGTGGAAAAAGGTTAACGGTGACTGGAAAAGGGGGCATGGTCGTGCTCCCAGTCCATCCAACAGGAAATCCAGGCCAGTTTGGTGGATGGTCTGGTCTTCCTGTACCTCGTAAAGCACGGCGCTCAGACAAACATCAACCAGTGGCCTGGAGAGGAGATTGCACACACGAAACATCAGACGTCGCTCACCTTCCACCTCACACACCACTGCTTTAGGGCTGAACAAGATCCCGCTGCAGCGCTTTTGCGGGCGAGAGAATTTAGCCACAAAGGCACCTGAGAGACAGATAATGAAAATTAAGAAAAAACTCACATTACTGAGACAAACTAGATATGTAAAAAGGATAAAATATCAAGAAATATGTGGTATACAGTAATATGAGTGATACAGTGTAAAGTACAGGCTAATATGACTAGGTACTCGACTAGTAATTAAAAGGTCAGGGGTTCAAGCCCCACTAAAGCCAGGTTGCCACTGTTGGGCCTTTGAGCAAAACCCTTAATCCTCAATTGCTTAGACAATATACTGTCACAGTTGCTCTGGATAAAAGTGTCTCCTAAATGCTGAAAATGTAACCCTTGGGACCGGAGCTGAGAGCGCACTGTCAGGTTCACCTCCTAATGGAGGGGCTGATTACACTGTTTATTAGATGAAGGATGCAGTTAATAATGTAAACAAGGCCGACTGTTTTTAGGAACTAGTTTATTGATTACCAATGATACCACTGATATACTTCCACTGTCTGTAATCTCAGCTGAAAGTGATATCCTTCAGTCAACATGATACTGCAAACAGCAAGACTTGTGACCAAACCTAGGCAGTGAGGCTGTAGTTTCATATTCTCTCTAATTCTTTGTAATGGACTGAACTGAGCTCTGGTGTTTAATGTCTTTAATATATTCTTGTATCCTTCACAACATCTGAGGTTCTTTTGTATTATTAATTCTACTGTTTATGGTTTCCTCCATACTGATAGACCTCACAAAGAGATAAGTTATTCATCCCTGTGTGTCTTGATTGAACAGTGTGATGCGAGGATGATGATGTTTACCAGTGATGAAGGCCTCGAGCATGAGCCCCAGGAGCATCTGCAGGGCGAGGAGAGCGATGGCAGTAGGGCAGTCAGCGTTGGGGTACATGGTCCCATAGCCGATGGTCAGCTGGGTCTCCAGGGCGAATGAGAAAGCAGCGGTGAACCCCGTGACATATTTAACGCACAGTGTGTGCCCAGGAGGCGGGTTGTCGTGGTCGACGCCCAAATCGCCGTTGGCGCGTGCCAGCGCGTACCACAACACGGCAAAAAGGAGCCAGTGAACGAGAAATGAACCGCAGAATGCCAGAACCACCCAGCGCCAGCGCAGGGAGAGCCATGCCCCCCACATGTCCCTGAACGCCCCAGTACACGTCTCCCATCTGCTGGCTGCGGTGCCCCGCATCAGACTGCGCCCGTCCTTGCTGACCAGCCGCTGCCGAGGTTTGGTCTTCATGAGAGGTGCGGAGCTGCATGTTGCCATGGCGAAGGGGAGGGCAGGGGGTAATGAAGATGATT
The DNA here is from genome assembly GCF_030014385.1 of Trichomycterus rosablanca. NCBI lineage: Eukaryota > Metazoa > Chordata > Actinopteri > Siluriformes > Trichomycteridae > Trichomycterus > Trichomycterus rosablanca. The sequence goes on from NC_086007.1 coordinate 27,956,208, forward strand.
ATTTGATCTAAAAAGATAACAGAGTCAAAGATTATGAGATGCCACCATTGGGGCCATACCAGCCGTGACTGATGAAAACTGCTGACTTCTCTGTGCTAGTTTGACTGAACCAGTTAAAAAACACATAGAACACTTCCCATGGCAATATGAAGCTTGCTTGGCTGTGGGCAGACAGTATAACCCATGTTCCTGCAGCTTCTAATAATAGTGGATAAAAACAGACACATTTCCACTCAGAAAGTGAGAGTTTGAGTTTTCTTTTTGATCCTGGCGCAAACTGGTACTGCTGAAGTAGCCCTGTATATATGGGCACAGAGAAGTCACCAGCTGCAGACAGTTAACTGATTGTACCACACAGCTGAGGAATGAAATGTCATTATAGAACCCTCTACACCCCCCATTTTTTATTTTTCAGGGTTTGAGTTCACGTCCCTTTCTCACGCTTTGTTATATATTATATTTACAGGGTAAAGTTCCCCACAGTTACAGTATAATCCGATCAGTGCACACATTAAGTGAAAAAATGTGCTACAGTCGCTGAGCAGCTGAACTTTAACTCTAAGGTTCAGAGAAAAGTTGTTAAGGCGTGATGGAATTAGGAACATCAGCTCTTATTTTCAGGTCAGATGGAACTCCACTCACCAGGTGATTTAATTAGTGATGTTTCACACTGTGTGTGTGTGTGTGTGTGTGTAGAATGGAGTTTAATCCTCTCTTTTGTTTTTCTCTGCACTAATTAGGCACCAAAGTGCAAACACTGCAGATGTGATCGGTTCTGAAGGTGCAGATCCTGAACCTGCAGGGTTCTAACGGTCAGTCTGAACTTTATAATGCAGCAGTAATGAAGAGAAACATTTAAACATGAGACATGACGAACACGCTTCCACTGGAGGAACGCAGGGCCAGTCAGGACATTTCGGATTCATTGTGTCCAGATATTTCTAAGTAAAACATAAATACTGACCGGTAGATCTTTACGAAGCACATTTCAGAAATAAAATCATAGATCACATGAATCACAATAAAATAAATCCGCTTTTAAAGTTTCTGGAGAAAATTGATGAAGAAAGAAAAATAGAACACACACGGTTGTTAGAACTGATAAAAATAATAATCACGACGAATTAATCTGAAATAAAAACAAATGAATTAATAAGAATTGTTTTGCTGCATTTCAAATCATCAGAACATCAAATTTTCCTTCACAGAATCTTTCAAATGTGAATCTTTCCTTTTTATCTACAAGTATTGGTGAAGGTTCTTGGTTCGATTCCCTGATCATTTCTGTGTGGAGTTTGCATGTTCTCCCTGTGTCTGTGTGGGTTTCCTCCGGGTGCTAAGTCTAAAGTTATGCTGTCAGGACAAATGGAGCTACTAAGTGTGTGTGTATGTGTGTGTGACGAACTGGCGACCTGTCTGGGGTGTTTCCTGCCTTTTGCTGAATTAATTAGACCCACTGTGTCCCTGACCAGGATAAAGTGGTGGTAAAACAAACACTGAATGAATGAATTAATATAATTACAGAATTAGATCAATATGAAACAGTCAGCAGAGTCAACAGAAACACTAATAACTACACAATCCAAGCCAAGATAATAACAAGAGAATTAAAATATAATAATTATTTATTTCTACAGTAACTTACCTGAGAGCAAACATGCACAAATCCTGTTAAATATGAAATATATTAATTAAATATAAATATAATTTCACTCTGTTACAGTAGAAAGTAGATGGGAGGTGTGTGAGAGCATCTCTCTGTGAAGATGTGCAAATATCCAATCATTTAAAAAGGAGGGCAGTTACAAGGCCACACATGGGCGGCCTCACGTCCGCTGTATGGTCAATGTTCCTGTGAAAAGCTTTATTGAGCTCCTAAACATCATGTGAAGATCTCATGATGGATCTTATACGTGCAACACATAAACAGTACACACACACACACACACACACACACACACACACACACACACACACACACACATACACACACACACACACACACACACATCCTATACATCCAGAAATCTGATCATAGCTTCTCATTTTTAGGACATTTAGTTAAGGTACTGGACTAGTAATCAGAAGGTCGCTGGTTCAAGCCCAACCACTGCCAGGTTGCTGCTGTTGGGCCCTTGAGCAAGGCCCTTAACCCTCAATTGCTTAGACTGTATATTGTCACAGTACTGTAAGTCGCTTTGGATAAATGTGTCTGCTGTTCTTTTTCTGTGACTAAATGCTCAATGCAAGGTTAACTTCTTTGTCCAAAGTACATGAAACAGGGAACAGTGGTCTATTTCCCAAGGTCTAATGGATAACCCAGTATATTCTTGTCATATTGCCAGAAAACCAACTCATTAAGAAGTCATTATGATCCCAGGACTGCCATAAAATAAAAGTCCTTTAAATGTAAATGTTAAATTAAGCTGGTGCTACAGTTAAACTAAACCATGATGCTGTAAAAATGTTAGAATTTTAACTGGTTATTATACTGGAAATATTTTAAACTGCACATACACAACACACCTCATCTCATTTAAACATCACACACACATCATAGAGAATACATCAAAGTATGAATGATAATAAATAATAGCATGGGAGCAAAATCAGTCATGAGCCACAGTTACCCCCCGTCTGTCTGTCTGTCCTCCTGTCTGTCCATCCCTTTCACATTCTTCACGTCTTTCTCTCTTTTCTTTTACATCCTGTTAGTCTTTCTCTTTTGAACCCTCTCCCCAATCACACAGCGAAAAAATCCCATGATGCCCTGAGGCAAGAACCAGAGAGCCTTGACTGCTGGGAAGGGACAGCGTGCAGGTGTGTGTGTGTGTGTGTTATGTAAAGTGTGTGTGCTGCAATTTAGGGTTAAGGGCCTTTCTCAAGAGCCCAACGATGGTAACCTGGCATTGGTGGAGTTTGAACCAGCAACATTCTGATTACTAGTCCAATATCTTAAACACTAGGCTAATAATAATAATAATAATAATAATAATGATACTACTAATAATAACAATAATAATGATAATAATAGTTGTAATAACAACAACACCAATATTAATAATAATGATTGTAAAAAAAGTTATTTAGCCTAGTTTGTAAATTAGATTGTGTCCAAACTTTGTATTCATGAATAAATACTATTTATTTATTTATTTATTTATTTTTGCATTTTAGCTATTTAATGTCATGTTTTGTGTCGTATGTGGTAGAAGTTTCCTGAAGCTTTGATGGGTTATTTAAAGTCTGTTTATGCAGAAACTTTCCGTTGGTGTGTTGATCAGCTGATGTCCAATTTTATTTCATTTCACACTGATTCAGCAACGGTTGGGCAGGTTGGAGATTCCACAACAATTCTGCCTCGTGCTCCTCACAGGCACAGTACATCACTTAACTTAACTTTCAGCATTAGTTAAAGTAGGCAGCTGTAGCCTAGTAAACTAGTAATCAAAAGGATGCTGGTTTAAGCCCCGCCACTGTTGCTGTTGGATCCTTGAGCAAGACTGAAAACTGTCACTGTACTGTACGTCACTTTGGATAAAAGCGTCTGTTAAATACTGAAGATGTAAATGTAGTTTGATCATGTCATCATGTTATTAGAATTAAAACGATCATTAATCATATCGTTTATCTGATCATCTTTATTAGTTTCACTCAACAAACTCTCGCTGTTTTGGGTTAAATAGACAGAAACGTGTCAGGAAGCGCTGTAGTTTACTGAGCTGATAATGAACTCACATAATTCCTGCTCTGTGTTTCTAAAACTGCTTCAGTTCATGTCAAAATGAAAAGAAAAACAGCAAAGAACTGGAAAACCTAATAATAATGATTCCTTTACAATAAATAATAATAATAATAATATAAATTTTAGATCATTTAGACACTCTAAAACATGTAGCTGTGTGAATGATTAATATTCAGAACATTAAAACCTCCTGATTTCATAAACATTTAATTCTAGTAGATCTACAGTCTGGACTTTTATGAGCAGAAGTGTGTGAGATGATGTCAGTGTAGAAATACCTTCAGCAGGCCGAAGTGTCTCGGTGTTGGTCGGTGTTTCTCGGTGTGTGTCGGTGTGTATCAGTGCCGGGACTCAGTCTGACCTTTCCGTCCCTCTGTCCCGTCTTTATAAGGATGAACTCTCAGTTTCTCTCTCATTTTCTGTGAGTCTCTGTATCTCTGTTCAAACAATCAAGTCACTTTTCACCCAATCTGGCCTTTCTAATTGGACGAGGCCGAGGGTGACGGCCCCGCCCCGCCCACTTCCTCTCCCACTGACCGAAGAGAAGGGACTGGTAGTTAAATGTGTCACATTTTGGATCACCTGAGATTGGACGGTCGGATTTTATGGCCTTCACCTTCTCCTGCTCTGAAGGGACTGTTACAAAGTTTTGTTCTGACCCTGAGGAGGGAGCTCACACACACACACACACACACACACACACATGCACACACACATGTACACACACACACACACACACACGCACACACACATGTACACACACACACACACACACACACACACACACACACACACATGCACACACACATGTACACACACACACACACACACACACGCACACACACATGTACACACACACACACACACACACACACACACATGCACACACACATGTACACACACACACACATGTACACACACACACATGTACACACACACACACTGGCCCCAGTGCAGTAACACACCCTGGACATGACGCCACTCCTTTAGCCGATCCAATATAGCTGATCATGTCTGTATATACATGCCTGATCGGCAAGCCATAGCCTAGTCATTAACTGGTCCAGTAATCAAAAGGTTGCTGGTTCAAGCCCCAACACTGCCAGGTTGCTGCTGTTGGGCCCTTGAGCAAGGCCCTTAACCCTCAATTGGTCAGACTGTATATTTTAATGTAAGTCGCTTTGGATAAAGGCGTCTGCTAAATGCCGTAAATGTAAATGCCTGATCGGTCGATAGCACTACTGGAGATTCCAACCATCATTCCATTTACCAGTTTCCACCTTCCAATGCATTTTTCCAGCGTCGTACCAACTTCTTAATGCCGTCAGCAAAAAATGTTTTTGGTCGAGCTCGTAGCCACTGATGCGCTGGTGCTTTCACATCATCATCACATGAAAATCTTCTTCCCCTTAAAGCTTCTTTAAGCCTCCAAAAGGGTGGAAATCAGACGGAGCTAAATCCGGACTATAAGCGTCTCTCAGTCTCTCAGACACGAGCAATTCCTCCTCCTCCACCCTCACCGCTTATAACCATAATATAAACGTGTGGAATCTAACATAGAATCAATAAAAATGAGGAACATTGTGTAAACAGCAGATCTACAAAAAGGCTGTAAGTGTGTAGATGGAATCATTCTCCATCCTCCTGTCACTGAGGCCTTCACATTCATTTCTGCTCTGATTTTTCCACGCTAAGCGAGTTCCATGCGGTATGGCCCAGCGGGCAACTGGGGTAAACATTAGCTCAGCTGCGTGTGTCTGACAGATGCCGAGGAGCAGGGTCACCCGTTTCACTGGTTTTTTTCTTCATTTCTTTTTTCCACGCGTCACTCTCGACTCGCCAGCACAGACCTGCTGCTTAAAACCGGGCCTGAGATTCCAGAACACGAGCAGCGGTCCTGGGATCGAGAACAGAACGCACAAGATGATCCAGAACACGAGCAGAAGACGAAGGTTCTGGAAAACACACTGAGCTCCAGAACACGAGCAGTACTTTAGTGAACTCAGTAAGCTTTAGAGCACAAGCATGGAATCCCAGAATGCACAAGAAATTCTAAAGCATAAACATGAGCAGCAGGTTTTGGGTTTTGGAATGCAGATGGAATCCTGGAACACCAGAAGCAGTTAGAAGGGTAGAATGAGTTCTTGAAAGCAAGCACCACGTTCTGGGTCCTGAAATGCACAATTACTGTATTCAACAACAGAAGCAGCCGTTTAAATGCCAAAGAACACAAGCAGAGGTTTTGGGATCGAGAACAGAACGCACACGATGTTCCGGAACATGAGCAGCAGATGAAGGTTCTGGCAAAACCCACTAAGCTCCAGAACATGAGCAGTAGTGAGCTTTAGAGCACAAGCATTGAATTCCAGAATGCACAAGAAATTCTGAAGCATGAACAAAAGCAGCAGGTTTTGGGTTTTGGGACGCAGGATGAATCAATAGACACCAAAAGCAGTTAGAATGTTCTGGATGACACAATGAGTTCTTGAAAGCAAGCACCACATTCTGGGTCCTGAAGCACCTGTGTGAATGCCAAAGAACGCAAGAAGAGGTTTTGGGATCCAGAACAGAATGCACAAGATGTTCCAAAACATGAGCACTACTTTAGTGTTCTGTTATGCACAAGTATTAAATTCTAGAATGCACAAAATATTTAAAATCAGAAGCAGCAGGTTTTGGGTTTTAGGATGCAGAAGAAAGATACACCAGAAGCAGTTAGAAGGGTCTGGATGACACAATGAGTTCTTGAAAGCAAGCAGCAGGTTCTGGTTCCTGAAGCATCCGTGTGAATTCCAAAAAACCCAAGCAGCACACCAGAGCTGACATCTCAATCTCCCGAGTTTGAAGATGGGGGATATTGGAGATGGGTGTGTGACTCTCCATGCGCAATACAGATCTCCGTATGAACCCGCCTGGTGCTGGTGAAAAGAAGTGGTCGGTGCTGCACATAGGTGGAAGGGGGGGTGTATTAGTCATGACCCTTCTCGGTCAGGAATGGAGGTTTGCAGCAGTAGAGAAGAAATACCATCAGGAAATTGGATATGACTAAACTCGAAAAAACCAGAAGAACTAACTAGACAGAATAAAAGGTCTAACAGGCTGGACATGAGTGTTAGTGCATGAGTGTGTCTGTGCATGTGCTGCTGTATGCAAGTGTGTGTTCTATATTAATGAGTGCTAAAGTGTGTGTGATGATGCATATGCAATGCATGTGTGTGTGTGTGTGTGTGTGTGTGTGTGGTTCAGTGATCTTTGTGCTTGTGAGTTCAGACGTGTTTGTTCAGCTAAACGCTGCTTTCTGCATGAGTGTGTAGTGATATATTTATGTAATATATAATAAAGCTTAGTACAGTTTTACAGGTTACAGTGACATTTTCACCTGCTACCCAGGATGCATTTCTACACTGCATCCGCTGTATGAGGTGCCAGAACCGTTCTGACCCAGACTAGGATGAAGCAGTTAGATTCCTTGATGGTATTTCACATCTACTGCTGCAGAACTCCACTCCTGACCGAGGAGGGTCGTAACTCTGACACGTGTGCAGTACCGACCGCTTCTGTTCACCTGCGCAGGTTCATATGGAGATCTGTATCGCGCACAGAGAGTTCTCACATTGTACTACAGCATCCTGGTCAGTAACTATTCTGAGATGGCACAACCATACAGGTAGTGGACAAAAAGTAGCTTGAATTTGACATGCCAATCATAATCACAGCTGTACAGGTGAGTTCTGTGAGGTAAGGTTAATAACAGGGCCCCCATTTCAAAACCTTCTGTATCAAAGTCTAATGTACATACTGCACATACTTTAATGTAAAGAACACAAACGCTGGACGCCTGAGCAAAACGCAGTATGGCGAGTGAACAGATTTCTATTTGAAGGAAGCCAGTTGATCTCTCAGATGGTCTCAAAACGTCTAGGGAGCCAGGCACAGATCTCCATTATGCAAAAGTGAGTGAATACTTGGTTTCCCACAGTATTTTATCATGGACATGATCAGAATGCGAATAATAGATTGAATAGATAGACTGTAGCGTCTTATTGCATCAGAATTACAACTTTAGCTGTGCAAATAAATGTAGCATTTATTTATCTGTAATTTTACAATGATATATTGTTTGTTTTCTTTCCTAAAAAAATGTAGGAAAGTATAAAGGGGTGAGCGGAATTAGAAAGAACTACATTTCCCATGAATCACCGCGCTCATTAACGCGCATTCACAACACCTGAACCTGCACTATATTAGCCCGAGTTTACAACAACGCGATGCTAAGTCTTTGAATATCGATGACTGAGCCGGTATGCGAGCGATATATAAAAGAAAAGAGAGAAATAAAGAGAAACTCTTGTGAACAATTCTGTATTAAACTAAAAGAATCTCAGAATTAATTTTAAACGTGAGCAGTGCTGCTGAGGAGATTGGGGGAGTGTTCACGTTCACCTTGATTTAGTGAAACTTGAATCACATTCATTAACCGATCACACTCAACACAGACGTGTTTACATTCAGTGTTGTCTGGTTACAGGAAGCCTGGTCGCTTATTTAGTGTTAAAAACACATAAATCACTTTAGTGAATCGGAGTACTTTGTGCTTTTTAGTATTAAATGTCAGTGTGCAGAAATGTAGGCAGGAGAATCGAGTTTCTAAACTATTACTGCTATATAGGGTGGCCACTTTCACAACCCCAATAAGGAGGGCATGACCGTGGGTAGTCAGGATCGTGTCTACAGCACACAAAACTAAAACCTCAATTAATATAACTGATGCAAGCAAACGAAGTATAAAATCTGCACATTTAGAGTCGACTTGTGAAACTTCAGTACAAAAATTCTGAAATTCATCTTTCCTGGATCTTCTAAATGAGTCGGTGCAGAGCGACACTCAGAGCTGGATGCTGGTTTTGGTTTTGGTGTGTCGACAGCGTGACGGTTATTAAACTTGGTAATAAACCAGCGTTTCAGGGCCAGACGTTCCACAATAAAGTGGTGGACGTCCTTACAGAAAGTGGCGGCTTTAAACCAATCAAATACCGGTCGTTTCTTCTGACGTGTTCGTAATCCAACGACAGTAAAATTAATTATGATCGTTACAAGTGTCCGGTTCACTTCCAAAGGAGGACAAATATGTGTTCGTCCAGGCATTGCATGGGACTGAGGATGGACAGATAAAGAACCGGTCTGTCCGCCCTAAAACCCGACATATGGACACCCTACTGCTATACCTCGGTGGGCAGAGCATCCTGTATTCATTCCTCCGTCCTGAATCTGAATTCGGCTCAGGCTGATTCACTTAAGCCCTAAAGTAACACAAACTCTCCCTCACACATTGAATTCAAATTTGCACTTTGGGTCCAAATCTCGTGGTGGTAAATAATATTATTAAGGAAATAAAGGGCCATTATTCTGATTAATTACCACACACATCATTCAAGGGAACCAAATCAGGTCCTAAATTTATGGTTTTATTTAGTGAGAGTTTGTTGGACAAACAAGAAATCAGTCACTGCATGATGCACATTTACAGTTTACATTCTATAAAAAGTTAGTACATTTTATTTACAGTTACAAGTTTGCCATCCAACAGACCTAGGTTTACGTTGCAACTGAGGGTTAAGGTTTTCATTCAAGGGCTCAGTGGTGGTGCTTGAACCAATAACCTCATGACTAGTCCAGAGATAACAGTTTTAAGTTGTCATGCTAGTGGATTTGCACACATCATTTTAGCCACTACCATCGCAAGCAAGTGTGTAAAATCAAGCATACAGCTGTGTGATTTCCGTAAACCGTCATAAAAGCATCATAAAAACAGTCCAGTACATTTTAAAATCTTCACCTTCCCATCAAGTCAGTTAGCAAAATTTCTACCCTGTTTAAGTGCCCCTGACTGACTGTACATGCTGTTATGTGATGTGCTAGTGTGTTTTACCGCTGTGCCATGTGAGCGCCTCCTGTTATTATGTTTGGAGATCAAGCTTGGGTGGCACCTTACAGCAAAAAGGACCTTTGATTACAGGACTTTGGCCACATTCCCTAGACAGATAGTCAACCGTGTCTGTTTAGATGCCCGAATGGCCGATAACACCACTGAGATTTGAACCCGAATGTCAGCAGTAGTGAGTTAGTGTAATAGATGGCTGCGCCACCCTACACCTTCACTGTAACTTAGATAAAGTATAGCTGTGCTTTACACCAAGTTTTACATTTTGAATAGAAATAAACATGTTTAAAAACACCTAAATAAACGTCTTTTAGACTCTCAGTGCATCATATTGTGAGCTTCATCAACAACACACACACACACTTCTATACATGTATAGATCTATACGCACACAGGTCCATTAAAAATTCTTTATATGCACACACACTTACAAAATAAAACACAAAACCTTCTCACCTCACTCGTCTCCTCTGACCGGTTCTCCGTCCTTATGTTTTCCAGTTCTGAACTTTTCTTGAATTGTACATCCAAACGTAACGCAATGAGTCTACCAAGAAACTTCTCTGGACTGGACACCCAGAGTCTGAGATGCACTGAACAGCGCGCACACACACACACACACACACACACACACACACACCGCTGACACACAAACACACAGAGGAACGCCAGCACAGCAGCCCATTGGGCACAATACTCAGCGTGTGGCCAATTAGGAGTGCTTGAGAAACAAAGGAAAGAGAAACACCTAGAGCCACAAGTGTGTGTGTGTGTGTGTGTGTGTTAGTGTTAGAGGGGACAGCTGTTGCTTGAAAGTCTTGAATTTCAATATTTGTGTATTTGTGTCATCGGCTGTCTTCATGTTGTCCACTAGTGAGTGTGTGTGTGTGAAATATTTTATCTGATGTCACATAATTTTTAATGCTCCATTCTGACCGGACCGTGCGTCAAGGTTAAAGGTCACGCATCTCTCCGTGGTCCGTGCAGGCCGTATCACCCAATCACAGGAAGGAAGTTTCACAATCACCAATCACGGCTCTCGGCTGGGCTTGCACTGGGGGTGAGAGCAAAGGGTCAGAGGTCAAGCCGGACGTCAATCCAGATCTCACATTCCTGGCATTTGAGGAGCGAATTTGTTCACGTTCCATCAATGAAGAACTTTCAACAGACATGATGGATGGATGGATGGATGGATGTAGAATCCTCTCAGATGGGATTTTAGAACCAGTTTTAACCAACAAGTTATTAAGACGTGTCCAGTTCTCCCCCAGCCCAGTGCACTGTCAACAGTGTGCATGCTGGCCAAGGAGAACCTCGGACTAGAACACGTATCCTCTGACATGTCTGAAGCCGTCCAGAGGAACACAACCAGACAGTAGGGGTCACTTGTGGGGGGAAACCCACACATACACACAGGGAGAACATGCAAACTCCACACAGCAAGGGAATCAAGACCAGGCCCTTTAGGCTGTAAGGTGACAGCACCACCCACTGCACCCTTGTTGCATCATATTAGCCACATCTTTTTAGCCACGTCATTTTTTTACGGTAAAACGAGCTGAACGGACGTGATCTTTCACTTCTGCAAAAGTCCAGACTTCAGAGGAAACGACCAGTTCTGTTCCTGAGTAACGTCTAGCAGGGTCAGATGACAGTCCAGGGGCGGAGGGTCAGACAGACGTCTGGAATCAAAGTCGTTTCATGAAGTCTGTGATCAGAAAAGCATTTAGATTTTTTTTTTTATTCGCTTGTATTTTTTTTTAAACACATTGTACTGAACGGGCTTGAAAGAAGCTTTAAAGCTACGGCTGTTGTTCTAGCTAAAGAGATCACACAGAGGGGTCGATTTGTTTTAATACAGTTTGTTTTTTAAACAGGACATACGATAAGCTCACAGTCAGGTGTCCAAATACTTTTGACCCTATAGTGTATGTGTTAAGGGTAAGGACTTGATATTTGACTGAATTGTCCATCTTTGTAAATACTGTACAGGTTACAGGGTTGGTGGTAGCTCAGTGGTTAAAGTACTGGACTGTTGATCATAAGGTTGCTGGTACAAGTCCCATCACTAGCAAGTTGCTACTGGGACTCCTGAGCAAGGGCCTTAACCCTCAATTACTTGCAATATATTCAGTCTAAATTTTAACTTCACACACACTTAAAGCATAATTCTGCTTACATTCCAGCACATGAAAAGTTTGATACCATGACTATCGGTATCTCTGCTGTCCGGACCAGAAATGAAATCAGCAAATGTTTCACGTCGAATAAAATGAATCGTCCGTGTTTCCTGAGTTCCACAGCAGTCGGAAGTTGCTTTGCTTTGTTCGTTTTTGAATAAGATGAAGTGTGTTGAGCTTCACTGCTGTTCCTGGTCAGGACACTCGCCTGAGTGAACACGTTTTCATGCCTTGTTGCTCTAATTTAGCGACTCTAATGTTAATAAATGATTTCCGGACTCTTGGTTGCATCGTGTCCGTGACGGCGTGAATGCAGGGCTAGACTATAAATTTAAATCACAATGGTTAGCCAGGACGAAACCTCTTTAAAAGCCAGAAGCTGTTGAATCAGCGCTTGGAACAGAATAAATCACACGATTATAAAAGTTACAAAGAAGAAAAAAGCTTCGGGTTCTGAACATCCGAGACATGAAGCAGTTCACAAGTAGCCTTGGCTTGTAACAAAAATCCTTATAAATCTGACGGAATCTTGAGAACAGAACATCTTATCACCGTTTGTAATATAATAGAGCTGGATGAAAACATTTCAACGTTTTTTCAGAGCTACACTGTGTGCTTGGTGTCTCTAAAATAGATATTTTATATAATCAGGACTGATGGGATTCATGCGAATGCTTTCTAAACTTCTACTCTGGAATCACTGACAGATTATGATAATTTAGAAGAGAATAATCCTGCAGTTAAACTCTGAAAGCACCTCCAGGTTCTCCTCCAGATAATCTCAGACAAAAAGGATTCATTTTGTTTATATAAAATGTTTTATTTAAATAGAATTGGTGTTTGATGTTAATTAAAATACTTTGTAAGATATGCAGACACCATACTTCCCTACAAACACTTGACTATTATGACGTTTGCCAGAAAAATACACCTGAAAAAACATAAAAGCACACTTATATCATAGATTTTGGGAGGAATGATGCCAGTTTTGATGTATTGCACCTACAGTACCTTTCAAAACTGAGAATCAAACCTCTCCTGCAGCTATAAGACATTACCGTGCAATACATCAAGTTTTAAGCTATTTAAACAGACTGGGGCAGGAAAAAAGAGATGGTTTTTGAATGCTTTTGGTTTATAAAACCCTAAAGTTAAAGAACCACTTTTATTTTCTTTCACCTCTGCATGTTCATGTAAGTGTTGAAATGCTGCAGTACATAAGAAGCACCGGCAGGTGGCGCCGGAACAAAACCACTTACAGGCGTTCGTTTGACGCGGTTGTTTATGTAGCATAGCTGTTCGAACTAGCATTGTGTTTATCTCTTATTTTAATAAAAAAATAACGAATTTATTAGATGATTAATGTTACAAGCCTCCTCATTTTGCAGTGCAGTAGGTCAAACTTCACTCAAACACTAAATGGAAGACATGAAAACACCCTGTAGGCTTCAGGACATCAATCATTTAGACAGCAAAACACACTTTACTAACACCTCGGGAAACTCAAAGCAACCAATCCACCTTTTGCATGTTTTCTGGTTAAAAGAAAACAGAAGACTCCTTACAGACAGTGATTAAAGACGAGTCTCCAACCCCGGTTGCTATCCAGCACCAATTGAATCAGCGGTGCCACCATGCTGCCCTTTATATATTTTAAATAGAGCTGCCAATCCATCTACTGCCACCTGGAAGATGTAAAGAAAACCTGAGTTTTGGGTTGAAACCAACAGAAATACCAAGAGAACACGACATATTTTACACACAGACTGTAAAACTGCTGTAAGGTTTGAACCCAGGCCCTAAAGCTGTGCAGCACCAAAACTACACAATGCACCACTACGACAAATACACAACACCAAGTATTTTTGTGAGCACGTCAGTTTCACTGTTTCACAGTTTCCACCATACACAGGGCTAGACTCTCTATTGTGGGTTAAAGGTCTTGCTCAGGGGTCCAACCGTAGCAACTTGAAGACAGTGGTAGCTGGTTTAGCTGGTTTGATGCATTAATCACTAAGATACCCTGCCTATAATAGTAATTTTAATAAAAATATGTTTCTTAATAATTAAAACCTTTAATAGCACAGAATAAGAACGTCATGACCCAGGTTTACACAAAATAGAAAATTAGTAAAGCAATTAGTTTCTCTCTGGAAACTTCAGTGACAATTCGAGTAAAGAAAGAAGCTCTTCATATCTATATACAGTATCATGCAAAGGTTTGGACATCCTTGGTCAACCTCTACATTCATTTCATTTCATTTTTAATGAATAAGATAAGCACTAGGATTAGCAACAACACACATACAGTGGTGTTCAAAAAAATAGCAGTCCAACACCATTAACTTGATAAATCAAAGTTTTTAGTAGAAATGCTATTTCTACATAGCAAAAAATTTACTTGAAAGTGTAGTAGAGTAATGAAAACAAAACAAACCCAACAATTAGGACATGCATGCCGTTCATTCTGAGTAATCGAAGCATTGATTGAAAGGGGCTTGTTCAAAATAATAGCATTGAGGAGTTCAATTGGTGAAGTCATTCATTCTGCAGAAGAACGGGTGTCAATTTTGGCCCTTATTTAAGGTAGGAGGGGGGCAAATGTTGCACAGGTTGGTCATAGCGCATTTCCTTCTGAAATACTGGGTAAAATGGGTTGTTCCAGACATTGTTCTGATGAACAGCATACTTTGATTAAAAAGTTGATTTTAGAGGGAAAAACATACAGAGAAGTGCAGCAAATGATAGGCTGCTCAGCTAAAATGATCTCAAATGCCTTAAAGTGACAACCAAAACCTGAAAGATGAAGAAGGAAGCGTGGAACTACTGTTTGAATGGATCAAAGAATAGCCAGAATGGCAAAGGTTCAGCCAATGATCACCTCCAGAAAGATCAAGGAACATCTGAAGTTCCCAGTGAGTACAGAAGATGATTAAGTGAAGCCATTACCAGCAAGAACTCCTTGCAAAGTCCCGTTGTTAAGAAAAAGACGTTTCCTGAATGGGTTCAAATTTGCCAAGGAACACATTGACTGGTCCAAAGAGAAATGGCTCAACATTTTGTGGACTGGTCAAAGAAAAATTTTTCTTTTTGGGTCAAGTGGCCATAGACAGTATGTCAGATGACCCTCGAGCACTGAATTCAAGCCACAGTACACTGTGAAGACAGTAAAGCATGGTGGTACAAAACTATGATATGAGGATGTTTTTCATACCATGGTGTTACGTCTATTTATCACATACGAGGGATCATGGACCAGTTTAAATATATCAGAATACTTGAGGAGATCATGTTGCCCTATGTTGAAGAAGAAATGTCCTTAAAATGGGTGTTTTAACATGACAATGACCCAAAACATCTTGGTTACAGACAAACAAGATTGAGGTAATAGAGTGGCCAGCACAATCCCCTGACTTCAATCCCATAGAGAACTTGTGTTCTGATATCTGAAACGTGTTTTTTTGAGGCAAAACCCAAAATTGCAGAAGAACTGTGGAATTAAAAGTGTAGTATTTTCAGTGCATTTGCATTTATGGAAATAAAAGTTATTATAATGATTTTGTGCTTTATTCACTTTTTTAAAATCACTGCTATTTTTTTGAACACTACTGTATACTTTGTTCCATGTAGAAGATAAACTGTAAACTTATTCTCCCTTTAAAAAAAAACACCAAGACATGGTTCACCAAGAACTGGATCAAGGGTGTCCAAACTTTTTCACAAATGTGGAACTGCAAAGACTGCTGATGTTCAGGAAAGTCAATCAACATTTCAGCTGGTTTGATTTTAGCCGAGCTTCAGGTGGTTCAGATCGCAGCCACGTTCACAGACGTACGTCCATCACGTACAATCACAAACTGTATGAGTCTGTACTGTTAGGCTTCCTGGTCCTCAGAACTCACTGGAGAAGAAACTCTTTCCGAATGAGAAGGAGGAATGAGACTGTAGAAGAATTCCACAAATTAATTAAACATAATGGATGAATATAGAATGAATTAAACATTTTTAAAAAACAGGGATCCGAGGCTGTATGGTATCTTACCGTATTAATTCCAGGTTACAGCGCGGATCCTTCAGCAGATCATAGAGCAGGTTCCACCTTAAACCTTTAGCTGGGCAGTAAACGTCCAGCTCCTTCATCAGTGTCGAGGGGTTCAACGCCACAGCTAAAGTCAGAGCAGCACCTACTTCCTCTGAAACACTGGCCACCTTCAGCCTGCAGAGAGGAAAATAGGTTTATTTAATTACTCCAAGGGTGTTTGGGTGGCGCAGATTACTGGGAGCCAGGGTTCGAATCCCCAGCGGTCCACCGACCCCTTATTGATCGCCCGTACTTTGGTGGATTGGCGCAGAACCCCAGCGCTGGTGTGCTAGTGGAATATCCAGTGCACATGGACGACTCGAACTTCTACAGGAACCCCAAACACATTTAACCCCAAAACAGACCATAATCAGAATAACCCAAGTGTTTCCTGTTGGGAAAAAATCAGGTTATTAATCAATACTCACTCGAGTTTCTCCAGATTACAGTTTGAATCCTTCAGGAGGTTACAGAGAGGCTCTTCTCCCATCTCTCCCAGCTCGTTTATGTACAGGTAGAGGTTCCTCAGGAGTGATGAGGGGTTGGAGAGCAGAGCTGAAGCCAGAGCAGTGCAGCCTTCATCTGTAATGCTGCACCACTCCAACCTGCAGAGAAGAAGAGGGAGGAAAAGTGCTGTCGTACTGTACCCTGTGTTTACATTAGCACCAGTAGAATACCTCAAAGCATCCAAAATGGTTTAAACCGAGCAAGACCAGGACTTATTTTGTGATGTCACTTTATTGCTCTTGGTTAAGCATCATTCCGCTATCAGTGTTCCTACACAAGGTGTTCCACAGGGATCAGTCCTTGGTCCTCTACTCTTTACTATCTACAGCAAGTTGATCTCACCTCAGTGTCTCCAGTTTACAGTGTGGACTCTTCAGTCCTTCAGCGAGCAGCTTCACTCCTGAATCGTGGAGCTCGTTCTTACTCAGGTCCAGCTCCTTCAAACACGAGGAACCAGTGCTGAGGACAGAGGACAGGAGAGCGCAGCTTTCCTCTGTGAGAAGGCAACCACACAACCTGGAGAAGTGACGATGTGTTAGAACCGACACGCCTACAGACTTCAACTCCAGTCACCTCAACCTTAAACCTTAAACCTACTCAAATCTCAACCCCAGTAATTCTAACCATAACCTGTTATTCTGACCCTAATAACCATAACCTTACCTTCAGTTACACTAACCCCAACCCTAACCTCAATAACCCCAACATTAACCAGTTACACTAACCTTAACTCTAACCTCAATAACCCTAACCATAATCCTAACCTCTAATCCCAACCCTTTATTTAAAACCTAACCTTAACTTTAATCCTAACCCTAAACCTGACAATAACCCCAACCCTCAGTCATAAAATTTAACCCAAAACCTTTAACCTTTAATTCTAACCTTAACCCTAACCCCAACCCAAAACCTAACCATAACCCTGACCTCTAGTCCCAACCCTTGAATCAAAAACCTAACCCAAAACCCCGACTCCATACCTTAATCCTTTATCTTAACCCTGGACCTAAAACCCAACACCCTACCCTGACCTTAATCCCCAACCCAAACCCCAGATCCTAACCACAGTCCCTGACCCAGATCCAAACTTCTGCCCCCAACCCCTCTGCCCACGTCTATATAAAACCTACCTGAAGATCTGTGCACCTTTCACTATCTGACAGTGAGGGATCTGATCTCACCTGAGCATCTCCAGTCTGCACTGTGGGTTCCTCAATCCCGTCACTAGCACCTTCACTCCTAAATCTCCAAGTTGATTCATACTCAGGTCCAGCTCTCTCAGAGAACAGTCTGAGCTGAGAACCGAGGCTAAAGCTGCACAGCTTTTCTCTGTGAGGTTACAGCCCTGCAGGCTAAAATAAAATACAAACATACGGTGATGAGCCAGAACATTAGGACCACCTCCCAATAATGTGCAGGTCATGTTCAGGGATCTATTGGATGTCAGGCTGATGGAGGTTTGTAAAAACAGTGAATGGCTGATAAATAAAGAAGAATAAAGAAGAATACTCACAGAGCTTTTCTGGACGCTTTGATTACCGGCAGCATCATCAGAAGACATTCCTCAGATTTGTCGTATTGACTCAAATGAAACTCATCCAGAGTCTTTTCTGGGTTTAAAAGCACAAACATGAGGACAGACAGCTGAGCAGGACGGAGCCGTGTGTCGCTGGGACAACTATAACCTCCGTTCTTCAAGAGGGTTCGAACCTCCTGCTCAAGAGTCCGATCCCCCAGTTCATTAAGGCAGTGGATCAGGTTGACAGATTTCTCTGGAGACGAGCTCTCCCGGATCTTCCTCTTGATGTACTCGACGGTCTCCTCGCTGTCAGAGATGCTTCCTGCCTGCGTGAAGAACCCTCGTAATCGAGTCCGGTTAGACTCCAGCGAGAGGCCGAGCAGGAAGCGGAGAAACAGGTCCAAGTGTCCATTGTGACTCGTTACGGCCTTGTCTACCGCTCTCTTGTGCAAGTCGGACACGTCGGAGCTTTGGAAAAGATCGGACAGATCTGTGGTCCCAGGTTCTGCCGGACTCTTCTTGATGAAGGAATAAAATGCGTATAAAGCTGCCAGAAATTCTTGGGCACTTAGATGCACGAAGCTGAAAACCTTTGCCGGGTGCAGACTGACGTCCTGGCTGAAAACCTGACCGCACCATCCTGAGTACAGCGATGCTTTTTGGACATTGAACCCACACTCGGTCAGATCTTCTTCGTAGAAAATCAGGTTGCCCTTCTCCAGCTGCTGGAAAGCCAGTTTTCCCAGTGTCAGAATGCTCTCTGTAGCCTGCTGAGGATTAGTGTCCATATTTTTAAGATGAAGGGCTAAAAAATGTACGAACATTTGGGTCAGAGTCTCGGGGATCTCGGGGATCTCGTTCCTCTCCGTTCCGCCCATCACTCTCTGTAGAACGGTGGCTGAAATGGAACAGAACGCAGGGATTTGGCACATGTGGTAGAAGCTGTTCGATGACTTCACGTGAGCAGTGATTGTATTAGCGAGCCTCTGGTCTCTCATCCTCATCATGAAGTACCTCTCAATCTGGGAGTCGCTGAACCCTCGGATCTCCGTGACTTGATCCACGAAGTCGGGAGGGATCAGACCGGCCGCGCCCGGTCGAGATGTTACCCATATCAGAGCGGAGGGAAGAAGATTACCCTTGATGAGGTTCGTCAGCAGCACCTCCACCGAGGCCGGCTGGGTCACGTCACACAAGTACTCGTTATTCTGGAAATCCAGATCAAACCGACATTCGTCAAGACCGTCAAAGATGAACAGGACCTTGTGGGCTCCGGAGACGATCAACTGCATGGCCTTGGTTACGGGGTAAAAGGAAAGAAGAAGGTTCGTCAGACTGATCTTTTCATGCTTTATCAAATTCAGCTCTCGGAAGGACAGCGGGAACAGGAAGACCACGTCCTGGTTTGTGTTTCCTTCAGCCCAGTCCAGGATGAACTTCTGCACCGAGACCGTCTTCCCAATTCCAGCCACTCCTGTAGTCAGGACAGTTCTGATCAGCTTGTCTTTGAAGAGGTCGCTCATTTGAACGGGCGTCTGACGTGGTGAAGTTTTTGGCATCTCGATTCGTCTCGTCTCGTGTCCCTCGTCGTCGCTTCGAGACATCTCTGAGACGTAGAGCGGTGTCTCGGTTGCGGTCAGGAGCCTCATGGTTCCATGTTGGAAGATTCCATCGTTTGTTATTTGAAATTTATTTATCAGTTCAGACTTCAGTGGCTTCTGGTAAATACTGACCAGCTCTAACACAGAAACATATCATAAACATTATAAACATCATAAACATTATAAACATCAGTGTCAGCATTAACAGACCTATTAATAAAAATCTCATAAAAAGTGAAAAAGTATTCACACCCCTGTATCCTGCCTTCTCCAACCAGGTCTGACGACCAAGAGGGTCAAATTGCCTTATTTTGGATTTTTGTCTTGTTATAGGACACATTTATTGTCGTTTCAAGTTTAACCTGTTCCTTTATCATAAATAAATATACAATAAAATCCCCACAATCATAGGGGGCTCTTGGGTGGCACAGTAGTCTATTTCACCAGCCAGAGCCGGACTGTGACGTAGACGATACAGTTGAATGCCAGGGGTGCCGTCCAAGTTCCACAACATTTTAACCTCATCTAATAACATAAACCCTAATATCTTCTGTGATGTGTGCGCCACCTGTCTGACATTTCCCTGGCACATCAACACATAGGGCAGCACACTGGTTATGTCCAAAGCCCAATGATGGTGCCCAATGTTTCCTGGTTCCTAAACTGCACTGTTCTGCTAAAGTCGTAGCTGCTGATAAATACTCACTGTTCTGCAGCGTCTTAGCGAGTTCGGCCTGGTTCATTTTCTTCAGGACGTGCAGTATGATTTTCAGTGCTCCCTCTTTGACGTTGACCTGATATTCCTCACTTTCCACGTCCTCCTCCTCCGAGCACGCTGGGTAATCCAGACACAGCAGGTCCTTGAACCTCTTTAGCTCGATCTTTAAAAGAGTGATGGCTTTGTGCTCCAGCTCCTAACATGGAATACATTAATGAACCGGGACAAAAACACCAAAAATATGAAAATAGTGAAAATAGTGAAAATAACGCTGCTGTAAGTACAAGTTCTACCACAAGTCCATCAACTCAGGGCTAGATGTATGAAGATTAGAGGGAACGAATCAAACCTGCCTAATCTGTCTGAAAACCTAGCGCTCTCTCTACACACACGCCCTTCCCATCATCCTTCGCTCCCGAGAAGAAGGCATGTCTAAATTCGAAGACGCCTCAAAATGCTTCTACTGAGACGCCTCATTCTGAGTGATATTCTGACCCAGGCAACACAAGCAACGCATCTTACTCTCTCTGTACAATCTGGTCCCACTGTGGTTTACAAGATGTAACATAAACCCTCCACAAGGGGGCATTCATGCACAAGTTTATTTAGTTATTATTATTTTTCTCTGCGACCCATTATTTTCAGTTTGAAAAAAGTTGCTCTAAAGCACGCTGACGCTGTAATTTACTGCGTCCAGATTTAGTAAAACTGTTTGAGCTCATGTGCGAACAAAAGCCAAAACATAACCTGGTAAGAGGATTACTGATAAGTGGATTAACTAGTTAATATGATAACTAGTTAATATGATAACTGGTTAATATGATTTATCTAGACCAGGGTTTTTTAGACCCTGGGTTGCGACCCTCAGGTGGGTTGCAAGTCAAAGAAATGGGTTGCAGAGAATAATAATAATAATAATAATAAAAATAAACTTTGCCCTGTGATGGACTGGCGCCCCGTCCAGGGTGTTACTGTGTGCCTTGCGCCCATTGAAAAGCTGTGTCAGGCTCCATCACTAAGAAAGTGAGTGAGTAAAATAAACGTGGAGGGGTCGCGTAAAGTTCATGAACAAAATGCGAGTTGCTTAAAAAATTGCTTGAATAACCCTGATGTAAATACTATTTACATTTTCAGCATTTAGTGGACACTTTTATCCAAAGCGACTTACACAATGAGCGGAACACGATGAGCAATTGAGGATTAAGGGCCTTGCTCAGGGACCCAACAGTGGCAACTTGGTGGTGGCGGGGCTTGAACCGGCAACCTTCTGCTTACTAGTCCAGTACCTTAACCACTGAGCTATCACTATTCACTTCTGATAGAGCTTTATTTTAACCCCCGGGGGGTCCTTATACTTTAGAGAAGCGTATTTATGTATATAATAGTGCTCTACATGCAAAAAAATATTTGATGACCGAGTAATTACAGAGTAATTTAGCATGTGTTGAATTTTCCACCGTGTTTTCGGAGCTGAAGCGGCTCCAGGCTCCAGTACGCAATGCGTACCACACCCCACACCAACGCTTCAGGGGGTCTGGGTGTGGTTTTAGTTTTACAACCCAACCTGAGTGCCAACTATTAAGCATTTTTTTCTCAAAAGCTGGTCAGTATTGCATGAAACGCACCTTAAATGTGGAATCCAGCTGATTTATGCAGGTCATCGCTGGTGTGTGTTTGTGCTCTGTGAATAAAAATGAAAAACACGTTTATACAGACACAAACATTTAACAGCATCACAAAAATAATTCAATAATTAAACAAAGCTGTTCTATTATATATAATATACATCGGCACACCTCCTTGTTTCTACACTCACTGTCCATTTTATCAGCTCCATTTACCATATAGAAGCACTTTGTAGTTCTACAATTACTGACTGAAGTCCATCTGTTTCTCTACATGCTTTGTTACCCCCTTTCATGCTGTTCTTCAATGGTCAGGACCCCCACAGAGCAGGTATTATTTAGGTGGTGGATGATTCTCAGCACTGCAGTGACACTGACATGGTGGTGGTGTGTTAGTGTGTGTTGTGCTGGTATGAGTGGATCAGACACAGCAGCACAGAATCGTCCACCAACCAAAAACATCCAGCCGACAGCGCCCCGTGGGCAGCGTCCTGTGACCACTGATGAAGGTCTAGAAGATGACCGACTCAAACAGCAGCAATAGATGAGCGATCGTCTCTGACTTTACATCTACAAGGTGGACCAGCTAGGTAGGCGTGTCTAATAGAGTGGACAGTGAGTGGACACGGTATTTAAAAACTCCAGCAGCGCTGCTGTGTCTGATCCACTCATACCAGCACAACACACACTAACACACCACCACCATGATAGTGTCACTGCAGTGCTGAGAATGATCCACCACCTAAATAATACCTGCTCTGTGGGGGTCCTGTGGGGGTCCTGATCATTGAAGAACAGCATGAAAGGGGGTAACAAAGTATGTAGAGTAACAGATGGACTACAGTCAGTAATTGTAGAACTACAAAGTGCTTCTATATGGTAAGTGGAGCTGATAAAATGGACAGTGAGTGTAGAAACAAGGAGGTGGTTTTAATGTTAAAACTGCAAAACTGTCCGGCTGATTTAAAACATAATAAAATAATACATTTGATGCTTGCTGAACTTACATTTGGATGATTTCTATCCTGCAGCTCTTATTAAACATCCTTTACTCTCTCCTCACCCTGAAAATCACGTGTCCCCCTTAATTCTCCCTGTAACCCTTATACAACCACCTCAGTACCCCTCACCTCAGATGTGTAGCCTCGTCTCCGTCTGTGGGCGATCAGTGAAGGTTTATCTGACGAGCTGAACTCAGCCGAGTCGGAACGCTCACCCTGAAACAGACCCAACACGACACGCCTTCAGAAGGTTTGCCTGTTACACAACACTCACAGATCAGCCAGGAGAAGATTCCCTCGAATCATTCTTCAGTAGACGTGTTTGAATTAAATAAACATGTACACGAACGCCCCCTTGTGGAGGCTTTATGTTACGTCTTGTACAGAGGGAGCGAGATGTGTCATTTGTGTTACCTGGGTGGCATAAAAAATCATAGACAAAATGTGTCAGGCTTGCAAAAAAGATAAAAAAAAAACCCTGCACTACATGACCAGAAATATGTGGACACCCTTTTTAATTGTTGAGTTTTAACTAGTGAACGATGTGGTGCATGAAGCGCAGTGCATAGATTTGGTGTGGAGGAACCTCAACCTCATTATTCATGCTGTTCCATCATCGTCCCAATCAAACATCTTTGGGGTGAATCGGAACACTGACTGTGAGCCAGGGCTTCTCATGTAACATCATCCAACATCACTGAGCTCACAAATTCTCCAAACGTGCACAAATCTCCACAGACACACTCAAAATCTTATCGTATGCTGTAATACTGTAATGCATGTGGATTGGAATTGGAAGGGCAACGAGCTTTTGGTCAGGTGTCCACATACTTTCTGCCCAATTTAGTCGTATCCGATTCCCCGATGGTGTTTCCCCTCTACTGCTGCAGACCTCCACTCCTGACCGAGGAGGGTCATGACTAACACACGCCCCCTCCAAAACATGTGCAGTATTGAGCGCTTCTTTTCACCTGCACCAGGGTTCATATGGAGATCCGTATCGCGCACAGAGAGTCTGTTTTCCCCAATCTCTGTGCAGCACCATCAATCAGCCAGCAGAGGGTGTCATTGCAGCAGTTATGAGGAATTCCTACAGTTCTCCCTCCCTCAGACGAGCCAAATATATCCGTGTAGGTGCCGATTGGACGTTAGCAATGCTCGAGTCCGATGTTGGTGTGCTTTACACCCTTCAAACAAGGTGACAAGTCCAGTGTTGATGTGCTTTAGTCCCTTCCAACCAGGGTGATATAAGTTCAATGTTAGTGTGCTTTACACCCTTCAACCCAGAGTGACGTTAGTGTGCTTTACTCTCCTCTAAGCAGGGTGGAGGGGATTCCTCATAACTGCTGCAGTTACGCCCTCTGCTGGCTGAATGATGGTGCTGCACAGAGACCCCCAGATGAGCCGATCGTCGTCCTTTTCACAAATTTGTGCTCGGAGCAGTAAATGGTGACTTCTCTGTGCCCATTTAAAGAGTTGTTTGACTGCACTCTTTTAAAGTAAACGGAACAGTGGTCTCTCGCCAAGGTTGTGCTGGGAGAAGATTTGATCTTCTGTGATTTAGAAGCTCCTGGAGCAGCTTCATGTGCGACAACCTTCCAGCAAATAGCAACCTTAAGCGTAAAGCTCACTCGACTGTACACAAGGAAAAAAGGAAAAAAATTAGAAACATTTCTGTGTCTTGTGACACTTCTGGCTTTTCTCCGGACCTTGACTAAGGTGCTGTTGTTTTATATTCTTACGGGCACAGAGAAGTCAAAGTTAAAGCACATTTTAGTACTTAGTACGTCACCGAACGAGCAAAATAATCAGGCGTGTGTGGATTTTATAACCTGCAGAGTTTCAGTCGATAAATCTGTGAGTTTCCTGCAGCTGAACTTTTCATCTCAGTTGCACAACAGAAGTCAATAATAATCACATCACATTCCTCAGCTAAAACATTAAAACCAGTTTTTTCATTTTAATATAAAACCAAACGTAGATTTCTAGTAAAGCTTTAGCAGTAAATACTCACGGTGTTTCCTGCTCTCTGTGCTCTGTAACCTTCTCATATCAAACTGAGGAGAGTTGTTTTTCTTTTCTAATCCACCCGCCCGACTGGTTTATTGCTCAAGGCGTTTACCTTACTAACCCCAGAGCGTAAAAAAGCCTGGGACTAAACACACCGGCCTGACGAAGCTTTACAGAACAACCACTCATTCATCAGTGTTAAACACACACACACACACACGTTACAATAAAAACAACAACAGGGCTTGGGTTTGGAACGGGTGTTTATTCCCTCAACAAAAACACAAGCACACACAATAAGAAACTCACGTCTACAGATTCATTCATTCATCTTCAGGAACCACTTCATTCTGAACAGGGTAGGGCTGGATCCAAAGCCATACCGGAAACACTGGGTTTAAGGCAGACACACCCTGGACTGGGTTCCACTCTCTCACACAGAGGGGGAGATTCAAAAGAAGTGGCTCAGTGGCTCAGTGGTTAAGGTACAGCACTTGTAATCAGAAGGTTGCTGGTTCAAGCCCCACCATCGCCAAGGTGCTACTGCTGGGCCCCTGAGCAAGGCCCTTAACCCACAATTGTGTACATGACTGTAAGTCGCCTTGGATAAAAGCTTCTGCTAAATGCCAAAAATATAAAATGGAAATCTGACTGAACACAAAATGTAACTCCGTCTCTTCTGTCTAAAACTATGTTGTTATTACACCCATAAACATCTTATTATTTTATTTTCCATGATCCGTTCATGCTGGTCAGGGTTGGAGTGGGTCCAGCACCACATGGAAACACTGGGCGCTGGGTCTGGGTGTCCCACGCTCCTACATGCACTCAGTCATTAAACCCATGGACGACATAAAACCAGTCGTTCTTCTGCATGCTTCTGGAAGGTAAAAGGAAACTTATGCTAACACAAAGAACATGCCAAACTCCACACACACACTACCTACAGCACAAACAATCAGCCATAAAATAACCCATAGTAAAAAATAAAGCTGAGACTAGCAACAAATAAGCAACAAATAATAAAATGGTATCCAGGATACTTTCTGTTTTGAGTGTCGGCGTGGGTTTCATCCGGGCGCTCCGGTTTCCTCCCACAGTCTATACTGATACAGGCAGTATCTAGTAAAACTGATGAGGATCACTGACTGGTCTCCAGGGTCAAATTATAGCCAACGAACTTCAGGTCAATCAGGCGAATTTACAGGAGAGGTTTTATCTCATGGAATAAACACTGTTTTATGATGAAGATTAGCATACATTTTGACTATATATATACATTTTATAAAAAGTACTGGAGTGCAGACTCTGAAGTAGATTTTGGTGTATTTATCATGTAAAGAACCGGAACATTTTAACTTTCTAGGCAAATATAAAATTCCTAAAAACAGACAGACCCCTGCATGCCTATTTATTTATAAGTACATGCATTCATCAGGCCTGATTGTTTATCTCTTATATAACATCATAATTATTTAAATCACAATAAAGATCGCACACACAATCCTAAAATAACTGATGAAGACATTTCTCAAGCATTTAGAACTTTATTGCTGTGTATCTATTCAGACTTACACAAAAGCATGCTGTATTAAAAATGTAAGAGAATATGAGGCTGCAGTCGAGTTCACTGATGGGTCTTATAATAAATAAACGTTTATTAAAGTGTCATTAGTGTTTAATAAAGTGAATGCAGTAAGGATTCCTGATGTACACACAAGACACGAAAACGATAGTAAAAGTCTCTCATCCAGCATTTATTCATCGTCCAAATACAAGTTTCATCCTGCAGGAGAAACAGAAACAGACGCCAAATACACAAACAGAAACTGAAATAAAAAATAGAAACTTCAGCATTTAAAAAACGTGAAATACATAAATGTGCAATAAAATGTGCATGGCATGTCGAGTTCCTAACAGTTGTGTATGCCACATTCAGGGATCTATTAGATGTCTGGCTTTAGGCTTGTGGGAGAACATGCAAACTCCACACAGAAAGCATTAAGGCCGCAAGTCGGAGACTCGAACCCAGGCCCTTCCTGCTGTGATGAGACATCGCCACCCACTGTTCCACCTACCCTGCACCAGGTGTTATTTAATGCACTTATTAGTTTAGTGTTACTAGTAGTTTAGGAACTTATCAAAAAGCGTCTCCTTGTTGTTCTCAGTTCGGCCGCTGGGTGTCAGTGTTGTTCCATTAATACTGGAGCTGAATCGCCGCTGATCCAGATGTTTGCTGATGGCTCAGAAATGGCTGATTAAGGAAAAATGTGTGTGTGTGTGTGTGTGTGTGTGTGTGTGTGTGTTTGTTTTTTTAAGTGCTCCATTAAATCCAGATGCTTTTACTCTTTGCAATTTAGTGATTTGCTGTTTTGACTCAGGAATGCGCGCGCACACACACACACACACACACACACACACACACACACACAAATGCCACATGATTTAAGAGTGTACTGCACAAAAAGAACAAAGACATCAGATTTTGGGGGTTGTACGGGTCCCAAAACCTTTAGTAAACTGTATGAGGAGGCCTGCCAGAGCTTTTTAGGTCAACTGTAGGTAACTGTTAATGTTAAATGGAAATGTCTAGGAACAACAACAGCTCAGCTGTGAAGCCAGACAAGCTCAAAGGAAATAATGTAGAAAGTAAAAAGAAATTGGGCTGTAGCACCTACGACCGAGCACTAATCTCCTGCTGTAAGCTTATTAGGGTCTTACTGTATCGTGTTTGAAATTAAGATCTGTTAGAATGGTGTAAAGCACACCGCCATCAGACTTTGAAGCAATAAAAACACATTCTCTGTAGTGAACATTCTGACTAAAGAATCTGGATTTGGTGGATTCCAGGAGAGCAATACAGCACCAGCTGAAGAGGAGGAACTCGGGGTGGTGCTCAGCCCACTACTGCTGGGTTCCAGGGTTCGAATCCCCAGTAATGTTATCAGCCGGTCGGGACTCAACATACAGACATTACTGGGGGGAAACCGGACCCACCGTGACCCTGAGCAGCATTGAGTGGTGATAAATCATAAAAATTAAATAAAAAGTTCCAGTGACTGAAAACAAAATATAAAGAGAGACTCGGACACACGGCGAGTGAAAGTCAAACCGTCTCTGGTTTCAGCGACACCTCAGTATAAAAAATGGATGATAGTCTGAATTATTGAATGTTTTACACACACACACACACACACACACACACACACACGCACAGTGACACAGTGGTGTAGCAGGTAAATCAAGTGCTGCACAGCACACGGGCCCCAGGGACACGAGTTTAAAAATCATTTCCAGTCCCGCCCGGTTTGAAACACCAGAATGAAACACTTTTATTTGTCATATAAACATCTACACGTGTACAGAACAATATAATTATTTTTCTGCGTATCTAGTTTGTTTGAAAGCCCCTGGAATCAAGAGGGCTAAGGGCCTTGCTCAAGGGCCCAAGAGTGGCTGCATGGCGGGGATTCAAACTCCCAACCTTTCGATTAATAGAACTCCTTTAGGCTACCGCAGTTCCAACATTCATGTTTGTGACATTCAGTCATTACTTTTATCCACAGCGAGAGTTGACCCACCCCTTGCTCCGAGGACCCACAGTGGCATCTGTGCAATGTTGGGTCTTGAACCATCAACATTCTGATTACTAGTCCAAAAAATTGAACTGTTCTGCTGAGAACCCTCATCAGAACTCAAGATCAAGATGATTGAATTTAACACTGATTGTGAGTCCCTAAGAATTTAAATGGAGGTTACTCCCAGCAGTCATGTTACAAAATCTAGTGAAACACTATTAACTGATGAAAAATGCGCTGGCAGCGTGGGTAAAACAACACCGTCTGAGATGGATAGTTTAATTATCCAAAAGTTTATTGCCTGGTGTGTAAGTGTGTGTGTGTGTGTGTGTGTGTGTGTGTGTGTGTGTGTGTGTGTGTGTGTGTGTGTGTGTGTGTGTGTGTGATAAATGTAATAAATCTGTTGTGCACCTGATACGTTTTTACCACCACTTTCTCCCGATCAGGGTTGTGGTGGGTCCGGTTTTCCCCAGTATCACTGGGCGGATTGCGGTTACACACCCTAACACACATCATGTCTGTATGTAGATGCCTAACAGGCTGATAGCACTGCTTTGGATTGGAACCCTGGATAAGATGTAGTGGACTAGTAAGCTAATAGTTTACACACTTTGCTTTGTGTGCAAGACGGTTGCTTTTCTTCACCTGAATGGGTGTGTCTAAAATACCTGAGTTTGGTCCATAAAAGGGGTGTCCACATACTTTTGGCCATACAGTGTAGATCCAGCAAACCAGTGTGTGGTTATATAGCTCTGTTCAGACTGGATTTGTTTATTAGAAGGAAGTCTCCTCAATTTTAAGTTAAGTATTCGTACGGTACCGGCCTTAAACCTAAATGTCATGTGTCATGTGTGGTCATGTGACCTTACTGTATATACTTTCAATAAATGAAGCGGCATTTAACAATGAAATGATGAATTGTTAATTTATCATCACACTCTTCTAATCAAGATGATTTTCTGCCTCCTCTTAGTAACATTTCAGTGTAGAGAGGATGCAGATGAAGCTCTACCCCACGCATGGTTCAGATGACGGAGGGTATTGGGATTAGACCCTCCTAATTAATACTCAGATCCCCCTAAATAGGTAAAAACAACAGTTTAATGAGAAGGGAGGGGGGTTGTTAATTAGCTAAACTGTAACTTCAGACAAAATAAGCACGACTGCAAACTCCAGACATGAACATGAGAAATATATATTTATATTTATAAAATTGACTGTATAATTCACACACAGACCAAGAAAATAATGGAAAGACTCATTCGCTCGTTACTGTTGGGAATTCCGGGTGGGTGATTTTTAAAAAATTCTATTTTATTTCTGCATTTTCTCCCCCATTTTATTGTCATCAGTTTGTCTCCCCCTGCTGGTGGATCCCTGATTGTAGGTGAGGAGGGTATATTGCCACTCACGCCTCCTCCGACCCACGCACAGCCCTTAGCGGAACCCTTCTTCACCCATACATTCTGCACAGGCGCCTCTATCCACCAATCAGGGTCCTTACACAGTGTTTGAAGACCCTGCCCACATAGTCCGGCCATCCCGCCCTAGCAGAACATTGTCTGCTGCAGGCACTGCCAATTATGCCTGCTGGATGGCGCCCAGCCGACCGGTGGCAATGCCGAGTTTTGAACCGAGGAGTTCAGAATCTCTGTGCTGGTATGCTAGTGGTATCCCGCTGCTCCACCTGGGTGCCCCTCCGGGTGGGTGATTAACTACAGTCAGTACCAGATCTCCTCAGAGCCGGAATAAAACAGAACAGTTGCAGAAGCACCACACAAGTGTGCACATTAATAGGAGCTGTACGTATATTTAATGAGCAGCTTTGTGAATCTAAGAGGAACTTAAATAAATATAAATAAATAAAAAATAAATTCTTTACTGACTGAAACCGAGTTGCAGATTTTCTCTAAATGCCAAATCACAGCTCAAGTGTTTAAGACCTTTTAAAGGACGGTAATACAAACCTGTGTATGTGTGTGTGTGTGTGTGTGTGTGTGTGTGTGTGTGTGTGTGTGTGTGTGTGTGTTGCTTTGCTCATTTGGGGGTTCTCAGATTTGGTACCTGTTCCCTTGTTCTTTGGGTTTTCCCATCGCACCCTGTACTGAACACAGTCATCTTTATTCTTCTGGAAAAGTGAAAAGAGGTGATCAAGTTCCCCTTAACACACACACACACACACACACAAACACACACACACACACACACAAACACACACACACCGACTATTCTTTCACAATTAATTATTAATGAAACAAATTTGCTATATAAAGGTTTAACATTTTATAATGAGAAGCAATATAAACAAACAAGCTGCTCAGTACCCCTCATCTGACACTTCGACTCATTTTTCACAAAATGAATCTCAGTCAAACTTGTCCACAGACGACACATTACCACTCTCTACCCTTCCCTGTGTGTGTTTTCTTAGTGGGTGGAACCGGTGGCTCTGGGCTCCTAATTAATAGTAATTAATGAGGAATTAAAAGTCCATGCCACATTTAAATCACATAAATCTAATATAATTAATAAATAATAAATTAATTAATAATCCAATCTAATTTTGCCACATTTTAGGAAAACTAAGTATACACGAATTGAAAACGACTCTTTAAAGTGAGCCGACTCATCAGCAAACGACACATCAAATCACTACCGTCCAGTATTTATTTATCACTACCTAAAATTCGTTAATGTGGAGGTGGAGATTCGGGTTTGAACCAGAATCTATGAGTGCACACACCTGAGTGCAACCCTATTTATATGGGCAGAAAGAAGTCACTATCGTTAGTGTATTTAATCAAAATAATTTAAAGATTTATAAAAACCTTAAAGACCATAAACTTAATAATTCAATTAATAAACAATAAAAATAAAATGTCATATTGAAAAAAACGAACAATAAACGTTAAAAAGAACTGGAAACAACTCTTTAAAGAGAGATGATTCAAAGAGTCGACTCATTCGCGAGTAGTGCATCAGTACTCTCTGAACGCTACTGGTCCCAGTGGGTGAAATCCCGGGCTGTGGGTGGAACTGGTGGCTCAGTGCTCATGGATCCAAGTGCAATTAAACTCCCCCTATTTATATGGACACAGAAACGTCACCATCCATAACCAGTCACAGGCATTAATGAGGAATTAAAAGCCACAAAGTTACATCACAATAATCCAATATAATTAATAAATAATAAGTAATAAATAATAATAAATAAATAAATAATCCAGTCTAATTTTGCCACATTTCTTGGAAAACTAAGTATAAATGATTTAAAAACGACTCTTTAGAGTGAGCCGACTCATTCGCAAACGACTACCGTCCAGTACTGTCCATCACTGCTTACAATTCGTTAATGTGTAGGTGGAGTTTCGAGTTCGAACCAGAATCTATGAGTGCACACACCTGAGTGCAACTGCTATAACCCTATTTATATGGGCAGAACGAAGTCATTATCATTATTTAATCACAAACTTAAACGTTTAAAAGAACTGTAAACGACTCTTTAACGAGAGATGATTCAAAGAGTCGACTCATGAGCGAGTGCTAAATCACTACTCTGGACGCTACCGGTCCCGTTAGTGGGTGGAGTCCCGGGCTGGGACCGGTGGCTCTGTGCACGCGCACCAGGTGGAACTGGGTTCACACGCGCTGGGTGAACTGGTGGAAAGGACCGTGTTAGAACTTCTGCTCAGGAACTTTATCTGGAACCATCGTGGACTAAAGCGGTGAGAGATACAGACAAACCCCTGAGCACCGCCTGATCCTGATGCGCAGCCATGTCCCCGCAGGTGAGGAGCAGAAGCAGGTACCGGAGACTCGTTGTACCGGGGAGCGCGTGAGTTACCGTCCATCACCTTCATGCTTCATATTCACGTTTCACTCTGGTCCAGGTCGCAGCGGGTCCAGTGTCTACAAGGCACCAATTGATCGCAGGGCGACACGCACTAATTCGCTCATTTTCCCAACCACTTGTTCACACACTGGAGGAATAAAGAACAGCCAATCCACCTGCTGCAGATATACAGAGAATGGGTTACACGGCGACCTGGGTTCTAACAAGTTTCCTCCAGGCTTTCTTCCCTTCTAACAAAACATGCAAAAGGTGGATTGGCTGCTCTAAACTCGCTCCAGGTGTTTACAGGTGGGGTTCGGACCCCTCATGACCCTGGTCAGAATGAACAGCTTAGTGAAGATCAATGACTGACTGAATAAAAATATCCAGTCAGTTTTAGATCAAGTTAAGAGCATTTCAGGAACAGAAAGTAGTCATTAATTGGTGTTCCAGCATCACAACTAATGTTTCCCAGTGGAACCAGGTTCATTGTGACCCTGACCAGAATAAAATGGTTGATCAAAATGAAAAAAAAAAACCTATATATTTATCTTATGTTCTCCTAGTCATATATAAATAATTAACATTTCTCTGAATAATATAATATAGAAACATATATATTTACTGTATATATTAAATTATAATAATAGTCATAATAATAATAATGATAATAATAACTGTAATAATAATAATAATAATAATAACTGTGATAATAATAATAACTGATAATAATAATAATAACTGTAATAATAATAATAACTGTGATAATAATAATAACTGATAATAATAATAACTAATAATAATGATAATAATAACTGTAATAATAATAATAATAACTGTAATAATAATAATAATAACTGTAATAATAATAATAACTGTAATAATAATAATAATAATAACTGTAATAATAATAATAGTAATAACTGTAATAATAATAATAACTGTGGTAATAATAATAACTGATTATAATAATAATAACTGTAATAATAATAATAACTGTAATAATAATAATAATAATAACTGTAATAATAATAATAATAATAACTGTAATACTAATAATAATAATAACTGTAATAATAATAATAACTGTGATGATAATAATAATAACTGTGATAATAATAATAACTGTGATAATAATAATAACTGATAATAATAATAATAACTGATAATAATAATAATAACTGTGATAATAATAATCACTGATAATAATAATAATAACTGATAATAATAATAATAACTGATAATAATAATAATAACTGTAATAATAATAATAACTGATAATAATAACAACTGTAATAATAATAATAATAATAACTGATAATAATAATAATAATAACTGTAATAATAATAATAACTGTGATAATAATAATAACTGATAATAATAATAATAACTGATAATAATAATAATAACTGTAATAATAATAATAATAATAACTGATAATAATAATAATAATAATAATAATAAAATAACAACAACAGTAATAATAATAATAACTATAATAATAATAATAATAAAATAACAATAATAATAATAATAATAATAATAATAATAATAATAATAACTACTGTAATAATAATAATAATAATAACTGTAATAATAATAATAACTGATAATAATGTGGAACATCAGGGTAAACCAGTGTTCCTTGTTCAGGAGCTCCATGCTGACTCTCCCAAACATTGTGGAATCACAAAAACCTGAAACCTAAACCAAATCCAGACCTGATTCAAACCCTGGTTGAAGGATCACTGTCTGGATTGAGAGCAGTAGTGATGGGGTGAAGTGAACAGGTCTTATAGTAGTTACAGGAACATAAACAGTCCAGCACGGACCCCCTTTTACCCCCCCATGTATAATAAACACGCTGAGATCCACGTGATGCTTCATCCTGCTTCCATTTTCACCACAATCACAAATTCCACACAGAGAAGCGAGGTGAGATATTTCAGTCCCACAGCACATGGACACCATCGCTCAGTCACTGTAAAGTCACTGGAGCGGTGTGAGCCTAGTGGGTAGAGCTCTAGGTAATCATTCCAAAGGTTGTTGGATCAAATCCTATATCTGCCATGCAGCCAGGCCCTTAACCGTCTCGGCTCCAGGAGCACGGTACAGTGGCTGCGCTCTGACCCCCGTATAGTATAGTGAATGTATATAATTAATGTATGTGTATTAATTGTGGCTCTCATAACTGGGTTTCTTACAGTGTCTGCAAATGCACCCTGTAGTGGTGGGTTGAGGTGCTTGCATAGAAGATTCACATACAGCAGGTTGTGACTCTCCGTACACTATACAGCTCTCTATAAGACTCTGCCTCTGGTTGGTGAAAAGACTGGCAGGGGTGGTGCAGTGGTGGGAATTGGGCATGACTCGATTGAGGAAAAAGTGGTTTATTCTGCAATTTAATGATGTGGTTCAGCTTTTTAAAGAACGTCTAAAGAAAATATATGAGAAATTTACTTCCAGACCCAGAGCCGCTGGAGGAAGTGTGTGTGTGTGTGAGTGTGAGTGTGTGTGTGTTTGAGGAGTGATAACTGAGCTGTATTTAACATTATTTACCCATCATCAGCTCTGTTAAACGATGTAATAAAAGTTCTGACCGTATTCAGAGCAGTTTGCTTTAAACTTAGGTAATAAATAGCAGAACGTTAGCAAATGCTACAGGAATGTTAGCCTTGCGTAAGCTAACGTTTCTGTGCTGTTAAAACCACAAACGCTGATGTTTGAATACGTTCTGATAAGACGACTTTCAGCAAACAGGCAGGAGTCATCGAGATAGAGGTAAAGTCAAGAGGCGTTCTCAGAGATGTCTGTAACTGTGCTGCGTCTGTGACTGAACGGCTGGAACACACTGTTCAGGTTTATGATAAAACGATAATATAATAACACACTGCTATAAAATCAACATCCAGCAGCTCCTCATTAGTGATGATGATGGACTAACTATGGGAACTTTGCACACACGAATAGAAATAGCATCAGTGTCACATCACAGCAAGAAGGTCCTGGGTTCAATTCCTTATCAATTCTGTGTAGAGTTTGGCATGTTCTCTCTGTGTCTGCGTTGGTTTCCTTTGGGAGCTCCTGTTTCCTTCCACAGTCCAAAGACATGCAGTCAGGATAACTGGAGATACTAGAATTGTGTGTGTGTGTGTGTGTGTGTGTGTGTGTGCCCTACAGAATAGAATGCCTTTATTTGTCATATATAAACACAGAGCAGATAAAACTTTATAACCACTGACAGGTGAAGTGAATAACACTGATTATCTCTTCATCACGGCACCTGTTAGTGGGGGGTAGTCTGACGAGGACCAAATTGTGATGCTAGACGACCGGGTCAGAGCGTCTCCAAACCTGCAGCTCTTGTGGGGTGTGTCCCGGTCTGCAGTGGTCAGGATCTATCAAATGTGCTCCAAGGAAGAAACAGTGGTAAACCGGCGACAGGATCATGGGCGGCCAAGGCTCACTGATGCACGTGTGGTCCGATCCAACAGATGAGCTCCTGTAGCTCAAACTGCTGAAGAAGTTCATGCTGGTTCTGATAGAAAGGTGTCAGAATACACAGAGCAGCACGAAAGGGGGACCAACACAACAGTAGGTCATAATGTTATGCCTGATCAGTGTACAGATGTACAGTACAACTGAGGTGAGAGCGCAGGGTCAGCCATCGTACAGCACCCCTGGAGCAGAGAGGGTTAAGGGCCTTGCTCAAGGGCCCAACAGTGGCAGCATGGCAAAGCTGGGATTTGAACTCTCAACCTTTAGAGTTGATAACCGAAAGCTCTACCCACTAAGCTCCCACTGTCCTATGATGGAGTGCCCAGTGAATC
>NC_086007.1:27994876-28009876 GCF_030014385.1 Trichomycterus rosablanca
GTTTGATTTCAGGTCTGTGTGTGTGTGTGTGTGTGAGAGAGTGTGTGTGTGAGTGTGTGTGTGTGTAGTAGTCGCAGTAAGGAAAGCAGTGTTTGATTTCAGGTCTGTGTGTGTGTGTGAGTGTGTGTGAGTGTGTGTGTGTGTGAGTGTGTGTGAGTGTGTGTGTGTGTGTAGTAGTCGCAGTAAGGAAAGCAGTGTTTGATTTCAGGTCTGTGTGTGTGTGTGTGTGTGAGAGAGTGTGTGTGTGAGTGTGTGTGTGTGTAGTAGTCGCAGTAAGGAAAGCAGTGTTTGATTTCAGGTCTGTGTGTGTGTGTGTGTGAGTGTGTGTGTGTGTGTGTGTGTGTGTGTGTAGTAGTCGCAGTAAGGAAAGCAGTGTTTGATTTCAGGTCTGTGTGTGTGTGTGAGTGTGTGTGAGTGTGTGTGTGTGAGTGTGTGTGAGTGTGTGTGTGTGTGTAGTAGTCGCAGTAAGGAAAGCAGTGTTTGATTTCAGGTCTGTGTGTGTGTGTGTGTGAGTGTGTGTGAGTGTGTGTGTGTGTGTAGTAGTCGCAGTAAGGAAAGCAGTGTTTGATTTCAGGTCTGTACGCTCTGATGGAAGAAGAATGAAAGCTGCAGCGGTTTCCTCCCTGGTCTGAATGTTTCGCGTTCCTCTCCTCCCCAAACTGAAACGGTTCCCGACAGTCCCGGCCGTTCAGGATCGAAGATGAAGAGCGTTTAATATTTTCCGTTATTGAATGTAGAAGTTTCTTACGGAGAGACCGAACCGGGCGTGAACACAGCAGGAGGCTTGATGATCCTCCAGAACTGGTGTACTGGTGTACAAGCAAAACCAGACCAGTTAGAATCATTAAATAATTAATTCAGTATTTTAATGTTCCTGCATTATTTTATTATATTTATTAATTAAGATTTTGAGGTCGTGTTTTACACTTGAATGAATGATTAGAGGAATTGAACTCAGGACCTTCTCGCTGTGAGACAACAGTGCTATCCACCGTGCCGCCCTGTCTTGTATTATAATGAGCAGCTATTATTTAGGTGCTGGATGATTCTCAGCACTGCAGTGACACTGACATGGTGGTGGTGTGTTAGTGTGTGTTGTGCTGGTATGAGTGGATCAGACACAGCAGCGCTGCTGGAGTTTTTAAACACCTCACTGTCACTGCTGGACTGAGAATCGTCCACCAACCAAAAATATCCAGCCAACAGCGCCCCGTGGGCAGCGTCCTGTGACCACTGATAAAGGTCTAGAAGATGAGCGACTCAAACAGCAGCAATAGATGAGCGATCGTCTCTGACTTTACATCTACAAGGTGGACCGACTAGGTAGGAGTGTCTAATAGAGTGGACAGTGAGTGGACACGGTATTTAAAAACTCCAGCAGCGCTGCTGTGTCTGATCCACTCATACCAGCACAACACACACTAACACACCACCACCATGTCAGTGTCACTGCAGTGCTGAGAATCATCCACCACCTAAATAATACCTGCTCTGTGGTGGTCCTGTGGGGGTCCTGACCATTGAAGAACAGGGTGAAAGGGGGTAACAAAGGAACGAGATCAGAGGGAGGGCATGTCAGGAGAATATATTCTCCTCGTACGCCATCGGGGTCTCCAGCAGAGGAAGAGGAACTGGCTACGACTAAACTGGAAGCAAGGGAGCCTGAAGTGTTAGAAGGTTGTTGGTTGTCAGTGACCCGCTGCCTGTTTATATTTGGTTAACGATTGTATTTATTTATTTTGTAATATTAATTAATAACCACTTGGTGTTGAACTTGACGTTGGAGATGCTTCGTCTGAATCACGAGCCTTCACTGCAGACCGATTCTAATCATTATAACCTCAGAACGGCCGGCGGCCTCGTCTCAAACCAGAATGTAAAATAAACGAGCCTTTGTTAGTCTTCTGGCTGAGAATAACAGGAAAAAGTCGGAGCTCTTGCAGGATCAGCAGCATCATGTGGTTTTACTCTGGTGAGATTTACCGCGTGGGATGATTTTAAAGAGCCGAAGTTCCTCGTCGTCCTGACCAGATGTGGCTCCTTTCATCCAAACCCTAAAATACGGAGTCGTTACGGGTTACTCAGCATCTCTGATTCACAGTTAATCAAGATCAGGAGGGCTGAGAGGGTGAGAGGTTACGACCGAGGAGTCCAGGAGCCACGGACCATGTGGGGCCCCAAAAATATTCATTTATTCATTCATTGTCTGTTTTACTACTGTCGCTTTATCCTGGTCAGGGTCACAGTGGGTGCAATTTACTGGGCAAAAGAAAGGAAAAACCCTAGACATGTCGCCAGGTCATCACAGGGCACACACACACACACACACACACACACACACACACCTAGGGGGAATTTGGTATCTCCAATTTACCTGACTGCATGTCTTTTATGTCTTTTGGGAGGAAACCCACACAGACACAGGGAGAACATGCAAAATCCACATAGAAAGGACCCAGATCGCTCCATCTGGGAATCACACCCAGGATCTGTTTCCCACCTTGTGAGGTGCCAGTGCTACCCACCAACCTATTGTGCCGCCCCCCAAGAATATTTTACCATTTTATTATTTGTTACTATTGGTCATTTTACGGCTGATTGTTGGTGCTGTAGGTGGTGTGTGTGTGTGTGTGTGTGTGTGTGGAGTTTGGTATGTTCTTTATATATCAGCATTAGGTTTCCTTCCCTCGTCCTCAAGTTTGCAGAAGGATGGCTGGTTTTATATTGCCCATGGGTTTAGTGACTGAGTAAATGTCCAGTCATGGTGCCCAGTGTTTCCATGTGGTGCTGGACCCACTCCAACCCTGACCAGCATCAGTGAATCATTGGGTTCGACTGCTTAATGTTCTTTTAAACCATGAAAGCACCAAACATGAGACGTTTTATTAAATAAAGAAATAAAAGTAAGAATAAAGATGATAAACACTACTGTAGAACCAGCCGTACCCCCCAGTGATCCAGTTCAACATGATACCCGACCACATGCACCCCAAACCCTCGAGCTAAAGAAATAAACGCTGTAACTGTATATAAAAGTA
This sequence comes from Trichomycterus rosablanca, assembly GCF_030014385.1. NCBI lineage: Eukaryota > Metazoa > Chordata > Actinopteri > Siluriformes > Trichomycteridae > Trichomycterus > Trichomycterus rosablanca. Next base: position 27,997,915 of record NC_086007.1, read on the forward strand.
AACCACGATAAAAACAAACACACGCGGTTTATTCCAGCCGTAACCGAGTGTTTAAAGAGTTTACAGAGCAGGATGAAGCGATTCAGGAGGATAAACAAACGCTGCCGAAACGTTTGCAGTTCTAACCTCCAGCTCCACTCGCTGCATCCAGCCGTCCGACCTGAAATATGATCAAGTGCTTATGAAATATCTGGAGCTTTCCACCTGGTTTTGGTTTGGGGTTTTTGTTCGTCTCGGCCTAAAACGTTTCTCATGAAGCTGAATGTTGTTGCTTCAGGAGGAAAATTACTTCCATTACTGACTGGTACATTCTGAGAGTCTCCAACTAAATACTGCTTTTAATGATCAACTAAACAGATGCAAATAAATATAAAACACACGTAATTATTATTAAATATATAACATCAGTGTGTGTGTGTGTGTGTGTGTGTGTGTTACAGGTATGTGAGAATGCTGTGTTGCAGTCATCTGCGCTTCATGTGGCAGGTTCTAACGCTCCTGACCGCCCTGTGTGTGGCGCTACAGTTACTCAGTGTAGTCCGGCAATCCTGGTTAGTATCGAAAACAGCAAAGTCAACTAACATTCATCTCCACAATCACTGGTAAAGGTTAAAGGGTGATTTCCTAAAATATTGGTACCCTGGTAAAGGGTGATTTTTAGAAGTATTGGCACCCTTCGTAAGGGGGGATTTCTAGAATTATTGCAACCTGGTAAAGGGTGATTTTAAGAATTATTGGCACCGTGTTTAAGGGTGATTTTTTAAATTATTGGCACCCTTAATGAAGGGTGATTTCCATAATTAATGGCAACCTTCATAAAGAGTGATTTCCAGACTGATTGGTACCGTTGGTAAAGGGTGATTTTAAGAATTATTGGCAACCTCGCTAAAGAGTGATTTTCAGAATTTTTGGCACCCTCAGTAAAAGGTGATTTTAGAAATATTGGCACCCTTGATAAAGGGTGATTTCCATAATTATTGGCATCCTTAATAAAGGGTGGTTTTCATTATTACTGGTACCCTTGGTAAAGGGTGATTTTAAGAATTATTCGCAACCTTGGTAAAAGGTTATTTTCAGAATTACAAGCAACCTCGATAAAGGGTGATTTTCAGCATTACTGGCAACCTTGATAAAGAGTGATTTCCAGAAATATTGAGAAATAACCTCAAGAAACAGTGTTTTTTTTTAGAATTAATGGCAACCTTGGTAAAGGGTGATTCTAAGAATGATTGGCTTTCTTAATAAAGGGTGATTTTCTAAAGTACTGGCACCCGCAATAAAGGGTGATTTCCAAAATTATTGGCACCCCTGGTAAAGGGTGATTTCCAAAATTCTTGGCAACCTTTATAAAGAGTGATTTTCAGAATTATTTTCTTTTCTTTATTTGATTTGATTGGATTTAGGAACATGAAGGCGTTTGCACCAATCAGACAGTGGCTGCTCGAGGCTCCTACAGAAAAGCTCCTGCGTTCCACCACTGACTGGACGGATCATCACGTCTTCCAGTGGCAGGACCCAAACCAGGAGGATCTTCACCCGGACCAGAGGAGGAACCGGATCTCCGAGACCGTAAAACCACGTCTGAACACGACGGCACACAGACGCCTGGCGAGCACCGCCGGAATACCAATACCAACCGGGCATCAGCGGGCAACCAAACCCGCTCCAAAAATCCTGACTGAAGATCACTGGGTCGAGCGAAAAGCTCCTACACAACCACGACCCCCAAATCCTGAAATCTCATCCACAACATCACAGGTCGCCCCTCCTAACAAACCCCCTGACCAGCGCCCGTCCAGCCAGGCTGAGGGCATGAGGGCGTGCCACCCCAAAACACACATCGTCTTCCTAAAGACGCACAAGACGGCCAGCAGCACCATCCTGAACGTCCTGTACCGCTACGGTGAGAGCCGGAACCTGACGTTTGCTCTCCCGGTGAACAGCAACAGTCAGCTGTTCTACCCTCACCTCTTCATGTCCTACTTCGTCGAGGGCGTGAAGACGGGCGCGGCCACCCGGTTCCACATCATGTGCAACCACATGCGCTTCAATGCCCTCCAGGTAAAAAATATAATAATAATAATAATAATAATAATAATAATAATATTAATAATAATAATAATAATAATAAAACTAGAGGCGCTGAGGTGGCACAATGGGTTCAAATCTCAGCTGGACGCCCCCTAGTGGGCACAATTAGCAAGGTTACTAACATTAGTTACACGTTAATAACTAATAACCGAGCTATTTTTAATAACCTTGGTAACACGTTCTTACCACGGGTTCCAATTATTCTGGTACTGACTGTATGTATGTTCTATACACTATATGGACAAAAGTATTGGGACGCTCATTATAATTCGTGATTTCATTTAGCAGACGCATTTATCTAAAGCGACTTGCAATTATGATAGAACACATTTTTTTGGAGCAATCGAGGGTTAAGGACCATGCTCAGGGGTCCAACAGTGGTAACCTGCTGGTGGTGGGACTTGAACCGGCAACCTTCTGATAACTAGTCCAGTAATTTAACCACTGAGCTACTACTGCCCTAGTACTGCCGACAGTTGCTAACAGCTGTAATAAATCAATCATACAAGGGAAATAATGTGCTTCCAACTTTGCAGCAACAGTTTAGGGAAGGCCCTTCCAGTTCCCCTGTGCACGAAGCAGCTCTATAATATAAAGATGTGTCCTGCACAGAGCCCTGACCTCAGCCCCACTTAACAGCTCTGGGATGAACAGGAACACCGACTGATTCATCATTGCACTGTTGTTTGACTGAATGGGCACAAATTCCCACACACAGACACATTTCAAAGTCTTGTGAGAAGCCTCAGAAGAGCGGCTGTTGTTCTAGCTGCAACAGGATATCCGACAAGCTTATGGTCAGGTGTCCAAATACTTTTGGCCATATAGTGTGGTATAAAAATTCCCACTTATTTTAAACTCCTGTGTTAGCAGCTGAGGAAGGAAGGGCGTGTTGGAGGGGATTTCTCATAAGTGCTGCAGTTACGCCCTCTGCTGGCTGATCGATGGAGCTGCACAGAGTCGGGGGATAATAGAGATCTTAATGTTAATATATATATAATGTTATTTTTAGGTAAAACAGTTTTTTAATCAGAATATTCCAGACCGGTTCCGTCTCTCTGTTCCTCAGGTGAAGAAGCTGATGCCCTCAGACACGTTTTATTTCTCCATTCTGCGTAATCCGGTGTCCATGATGGAGTCGCTGTTTACCTACTACAAACTGATTCCGGCCTTTTACAGATTTAAAACCCTGGAGGACTTCCTGCTGGACGCTGGACGTTCCTACAACGCCTCCTGGCCCGGAAGTCACTACGCTCGTAACGTCCTGACCTTCGACTTCGGCTTCGACGGCCAGGCACCGTCGGACGAGGCGGAGCTGGACAGGCGCGCCGTGGCGCTGATCTCCGGCGTGGAGAGCCGGTTCCACCTGGTCCTGATCTCCGAGTACTTCGACGAGTCCATGGTGCTGCTCAGACACGCCCTCTGCTGGACGCTGGAGGACGTCGCGTCGTTCCGTTTGAACAGCCGGAGCGAGAAGTCGCGCAGGCCGCTGAGTCCCGGGATGGCGGAGCGAGTGACGAGGTGGAGCTCGCTGGATTGGCGACTGTACCGACATTTCAATGCTAGCTTCTGGCACCGCGTGGATACCTCGCTAGGACGGGCTAAACTCCGACTGGAGGTGGAGAGTCTCAGAGCTAAAAGGGCGGAGCTGCAGAGGACTTGTCTTTTAGAGGGCGGAGCCGTGGATCCAAGGCTGGTTCGGGATTCGTCGCTGAAGCCGTTTCAGTACGGCCAAGCCGTCATCCAGGGCTACAACGTCCGGCCGGGACTGGACGACGACACGCGGCGACTCTGTGAGAGACTCATCAGACCTGAACTGCAGTACACTAGCTTACTGTACGCTAAACAGTTCCCGGATCTCGCCGCTAAGCAAGCGGCCGCCGCCAAGCACAACACGCGACCAGTGAGGAAAAGCTTTAACAGCGCTGGGGGCAGCAGGAAGCGCATGTTTACGCGCAGGAGGCTACGACGTTAAAGACAATTCACCGAGTATATATAAGAACAGATCAGCAACGATGTGGTTACATCACAGCACAAAACAACCGACATTAAAATGAACCTCAGTGGTAATAAAGTATGATAAAACACAACTAAATCACACGGTATGCTAACTGTGCCTTAGCTGATGCCGCTAGCTCATAAGCAAACACTTATAAAACCAGAAATGGCCAAAAAAAAGTCGAGAGTTGATATATTTTTAATCGAAATGATCTAGTCTTTCATTATCAGCTGTAATCACTTACAAACATGACAAGTGTACACAGTTAACTATGATAAATGTGTAGCATGTGCTGCTAGCTCATTAGCAGCCTCTTAGTTTCAAAATTGTCCATCATATTAGCTATTTTAGTGATACAAAATGATTTAATAGGTACCTGTTAACAAAATAATGGCCCCCAGACTCCCCAGCATTTGGCTTTTAGATTATTTTTGTGATCCAGCCTGTAGTTGTAGCTAGCTACATGTTTGGGCTATTAGAAACATTAAATAATAAAACATGCTCGCCCGTCAGTCACGAGTTTGAATCTCAGCTCTACTAACGCCCGGATGTTCGGCTTGTCCGAGGAAGGGCGTGTCTGAACAGGGATTCCTCATAACTGCTGCATGGGCAGAATTGGCACCAAGTTCTAAATTTGTTGGTTTTCTCTACAGGGAAACGTGACTGGGGTTATCAGTAGTGATGGTGTAGATGGACTGGGTACAGTGGCATTGTTCCCATTACACCGTTCCCGACCAGGTCTTGATGTCTCCTGTGTGTCGTTGTCCTGTTGAGACCCTACAAATCCAAAAAAAAAAAACACCTAGAGAATAATTCAATCGCTGTGTGTCCTGGTTGACTTCTGATGCACACACTTCCAAATACACACACACACACACACACACACACACACACAGATGATTTACAGGCAGTGACAGTTCTGATCTGTAGGGCACTCGAAATACGAGCATGTACCTCAATTTGCAAACAATGGTGTTGTTTAGAATGAAGTGGGTGGCTTTTGACTGCCTGGAGCAATGCTGGGGCATCTTTGATTCTCACCAGCTTTCTTGCTCGGTATTACCGTCCACTAATGAGGACGAGGTGGAACGGGGCAGGATGGCAATGAGACAGAACGACAAGTACTCACAAACATTACGAGAACACAATGTGCTGGTGCCACCCTGCGAGTTCCTGCCTCAGGACTGTGCTGCAGGTTTCGGGAAGGTGTACAGTAGAATTCAGGGGATTGAAAATCATGTTTTTAACACCTTTGCAGACCATTCGTACCCTTCTGAAGCACTCAGCCACGGGACAGACTGGCACATGAAGGCTGGTACACATAACCAGTACATAAATGCATTGGTTTCCTGTATGTGCACACACACACATTGTTTATGAATGCACGATTGCGGAAAATGTACACATTAATGACCATCTACAGTCCACAACATTATTGAAAGAAAAGAAGAAAATCCAGAGAAATCTTTATACCTTATAAGAGCGAGGATCAAAAACTGAATCTGAATAGCCGTGAACTCTGATCCCTCATACGTGTTGCATTTTCAAAAGCGAGCTAAGACCTTCCTAGACGAAGTGGGAGGCCTCATCAACAACATCCAGGAACGTTCTGATGCAGTGCAGAAACGCGTGCTGTGTTCTGACGAGTTCAAATTTATTTTAACGGTTTTTGCAGGCCCATGAGGAACAGCCTGGTCCTGATCGCTCCCAAAACCACGTTTGAAAGCGTCTGTCACGGCGTGGAGGAGTTTTATGGTGGAGACACCATCTGCCAGGACGTCATTTATTCTAAGGACGTGTTTCGGAGCAACGTATATATTCATGACAGGTGGTTAAAATCCAGGAGCGGAGCCGCTCAGGTGGCGCAGCGGTAAAAAGAAACGCGCTGCAACCAGGGCTGGATTCTGAGAGCGTGGTATCGAATCCAGCCTTGCTTTACCGGTTCGAAGCTGAGTGGCTATATGAGCAACGATTGGCCGGTTGCTCATGTGGGGGGTGGGACAAAGAACCGGATGTGGGTCTCTCTCTGTCAGAATGCGATCGCGTTCTCTGCCGGCTGATTGGAGGCGCTTACACAGATGGGAGAGGGTGCCCTTAGGGTGTGTCTCTCCGCATGCAACGCTAGGTGGCGCCAAACTCGTCAATGTGTGGGTGGCAAAGATGCATCTGGCTGCTGCTCGTGTTTCGGAGGGGATATGGGTTAGCTTCAATCACCTCCGTCAGGGCAGGGTTCGGCATAGACAGAGAGGAAGCACGATGCTAATTGAACAATTGGATGCGCTAAAAGGGGAGAAAAATAAAAAAATTAATAAAAAAATAAAATCCAGGAGCGGGCAGGATGGGTGGTTGGTACAGATCGATTGAGAAGTGCTGGGCGCATCTACACCCTGGCACTGCTAATGCTTTTATCTGTCTATCCTACTGTCTCTCTGCCTCTAATAGCACTCAGGCTATTAAAACGAGAACAGACGCGTCTCTCTCTGCATATGAAACATGAAACACCCCTCACACACACACTCGCACACACACACACACACACACACACACACACTCAGTCTTTTATGCTTCACGCTGTTATTTCTGGATTTCTCCACCGCTGTTGCCTCCAAGGGAAGTCAGGCAGAAGATCAAAGTTCCTGCTCCGTTGTGCATTATGTATGAGCGACGTGTGTGTGTGTGTGTGTGTGTGCGTGTGTGAGAGAGAGAGAGACAGAGTACTCGACTGTAATAAATTTGATAGAAATGTGTGTTTTTAGGAAGGTGGAGGGAAGCAGAACACCAGGAGGAAACCCAAACAGACTCAGAAGGACGTGCCAATCATTCCAAGCAATCCGAGTCAGGTGTCCACATATTTATGGCTGTGGTGTATCTGCTGGCTCAGCTCACTGTGGCCGCTACAGTCTATTATTTAAAAGCCTTTTTTCGAATAATTCAGCTGCAGCTCTCTGCCAGCCTGGCACTTCCCTGGCACAGGGTGTCCGAATTCATATTCATCTCATGCCACACAGCACCCTCGATTGATCATCAACTGTTTAAACCAGCTGTTTGTGGTAACTACACCAGGATAACTAGCCCGTTTCTTTGTGAGGTCTATCTGTATGGTAGGGGTAACCAACATGAAGTCTAAGCAGCATCAAGCCCCAACAGGTCAGAGAATCGATCACAGATCAGCACCGAACTGTAGAGGCACACGAGAGCACTGAAGAGAGAAAGTGCAGCCACACTGCCTAGGTCAGACTGCCCCTCTGTAAGTTAATGATGAAGAAGCCCTTAAAGAGCAAAGTCTTATGGTTTTGAATTTTCAGTGGTATTTTAATCCGCTACTTTAAAACATGGTGAAGGTAGCATCATGTTAAGGTGATGCTTCTGAGCAGCAGGGACTGGCAGTCTGAGCAGGAGTGATGAGGAAATAAATGGTATTGTGATACATTTGACAAGGTTTTAACCACGTATAGATCTTCAGCTTGAATCTTGGCTCTGCTGCCAACCAACTGGGTGCTTCAAGCAGGCTCACGATTGGCTGCCTGTAGGGGGAAGGACGATGGCTGATACAGGGTTTCTCGTTGCTGGTACAAGTGCGCCCTCTGGTGTCCGGCTGATCACGGATGTCAGTGCGTGGCTCTCTGTTCACGATACGCTGCTCTGCAGGACTCCACCCCAGCAAATAAATAAAAGCGATTAGCCAGGCATGTCATAGGGGCGTGTGACACCCTCGACCCCCTCGTTTGGAAGGATGAAGATTTTATTGCGGCGCTGTAGGCCGTATGGCGCTCTGGTACTGACTGTACTGCAGGCTGTGTATGACAAAGTGTGAGCTCTCGACTGTTTAATAAGCTGCATTAACTTAACGTTTGTTAAGCGTAGCTAATGGCATCCTTTCTGTTTGTACATCTGCTGCACACACACACACACACTCATTCATACACACACACACACACACACACATACTCATTCATACACACACACACTCACACACACACATACACACACACTCATCGATCAAAATTAAACTACAGCATATGGTGGGACATCCTGGGATCCGAATCAACTAAATCATGCATCTACTGCTCTAACTGCGTGTGTTTACACACTCACACACACACACACACACACAAACACACACACACACACACACAGTGCTGGGCAAAATGGCTGAATGATGTCTCAATATTAATGACACCGTGCTGCTGATACTCAGTTTTCAGTAACTGCGTCACGTCTGTGAAGTTCATGGTGGGTCCAGAGCCGAGCGCCACTCCATCTCAGGGCATTAATCAGTTACTCATTCACACACACACACACACACACACACTGGAGCTGGTAGAATAATGAGTGGCAGAATATGTGAATAATATTTGGAGAGCTTTGGGCTCTTTACCTTTAGATTTGATATTCTCTGCTCTGTAGACAGAATAAAAAGTGCTGCGTTGGCGAGAATGTGACTGAAGCGTCCAGATTAATTATGACACAGAAACGCTGCCTGCAGGAGAAATGTGTTAGTGTCTCATCTCACCGTTACACCGAATCATACTGAGTCAACTGAGGACCTGCTTTACTACATCAGGGTCCTTTTACCTCATTTATACTGGTGTTTAACTAGAGTGAGTAGTCTAGTATCATTATATTTACATTTTCAGCATTTAGTAAATGCTTTTACCCAAAGCGACTTACACTACAGATACAGTATACAGTCGGAGCAATTGAGGGTTAAGGGCCTTGCTCAAGGGCCCAACAGCAGCAATCTGGCAGTGATGGGGCTTGAACCAGCAACCTTCTGCTTACTAGTCCAGTACCTTAACCACTAGGCTAGTCTATCTCTCTTTCTGGGTGTCTAGTGTCTATCTGTCTAGTGTCTATCTGTATGTCTGTCTGTCTGGTGTATAGCTGTCTAGTGTCTATCTGTTTGTGTCTATCTGTCTAGTGTCTATTTGTCTAGTCTGTCTAGTGTCTATCTGTCTAGTGTCTATCTGTCTGTCTAGTTTGTCTGTATCTGGTGTCTGTCTGTCTGTCTAGTGTCTGTGTCTCTCTGTGTGTCAAATGTGTCTGGCTGTCTAGTCTGTCTAATCTCTGTGTCTGTAAAGTGTCTCAAGACTTTGGAGAGACTTAAGACTTTATGGACATGATTGGCCGTGTCTGATGGGGGTGGCCGAAGCCCTACCATGGTGTTCCTGCCTTTTCCAGCATTTCCCGGTGGAACCAGACCCACCGTGTAGGAATCTGTAGGAACATTTGAAGAACTTACAGACGTAACAGCCTACGCTTGATGTGAGATCTTCTCATCGTAATCAGATTTAAATTCTTTACAAACCAAACGAAGAGAAATGGAGGCACTATTGTACGTTCTGTAACGTTAGATCTGTGCTAGCTTTAGCCTCTGTTCTGTTGACTGATTAGTCCATTAAGCCTGGAGGAGAAATGGGTTAGCCGCCTACAGCTAGCGCCTGGTCTAGCTTCACTGCTTAAACCGCCCATTAGTGTCACCCCTGGGATTGTGAGTGTGTGTGTGTGTGTGTGTGTTAGTTATGGAAATGCATTACAGATGTATTGGTATCATTGTGTATGTGGTTTGCACAACTGCCATGTGTGTGTGCGTGTGTGTGTGTGTGTGTGTGTGTGTTTTTGAAGGGGTGCTTATCCTGCGGGCATGCCCGTGAACAATGGTGCCATCCTTCTACATTTCAGGTCCATTTAAAGTCACACAGCTGTGTAATGACGCCCAGCTGCTGCGTTTACTTGCTGTTCTCAGACAGCCGTCATTCCTCGTCTAATCCTTTACTGTGAGGCAAAATCATACAGTCACACTGACTTGGACTCCTGAACTAGGGTGTCCACAGGTCCGGTTTTAGGGTGGACGGACCAGTTTTTCATCTGTCTGCAGTCCGGCGCAATACCTGGATGGACACGAATCTGTCCTCCGGTGGAAGTGAACTGGACGCTTGTAACGATCAGAATTAATTCACCTGACGTCGGATTACGAATAAATCAAAACAAACGACTCGTATTTGATTGGTTTAAAGCCCTCTGCATGGCAGGTGACCCCACCCACCCACTACAAAGCTTCTTCAGTCTGCTGCCATCAGGAAGGAGACTGCGGAGTCTACGGGCCAAGACCAGCCGACTGAGGGACAGCTCCATCCACCAGGTGGTCAGGATGCTCAATTATCTTCCTGTTCTGCTCCCCTCCCCCTTCTGCCCCCTGTATTTACTTACTTTGGATCCTGCACAAACATCTGAAGATCCTAACACCATCACCCCCCATCAATACCAAACCTTACATACCCAGGATCTGTTTAATGTTTGCGTACTCATCATTTGAACCCGTCAATAGCTCATCCAATTTGCACTGCTGTTATAATTGCACTGGTCACACCCAAAGACTTGATCTACATGATGTCACTTTACTGTCTCGGTTGTTAATATCGGGACCTTTATTTTTCATATTTTCATATTTAAGACCTATATTTTTTTTATATTTTAAGTTTCAGTGTAAACATACTGTATTTTTGCGCTTTATTTTGTTTATTCATTTTTTTATATTTTTCATATATTTTAGGTTTAATATTTGTTTATTTAAATGTTTATTGTTGCACCATGGGTCAGAGAGTAACATCCTCTGTATGTCCTGTACATATTGCAGTATTGACAATAAAGCAAACTTTGACTTCTGACTTTGACTTAAAGTCGCCACTTTCCATGAGAACGTCCACCACGTTATTGTGGAACGTCCAGCCCTGGACAAAATGCTGGTTAATGAGCAAGTTTTAATAACCGTCACGCTGTCCACACACCAAAACCAAAATCAGTGTCCAGCTCTGAGCGTCATTCAGCACCGACTCATTTAGAAGATTCAGGAAAGATGAATTTCAGGATTTTTGTACTAAAGTTTCACAAATCGAGCTTTTTTGTTGTAAAACTTGCTTGACTGTGGTTACTCATTTTCTAGCAAACATTGAATCAGGGCTGAGCTGGGAGATCTTGAAGGTTTGGAATCTCTTGATCTTGATCTTGTTTTGATTTCCTCTTTAAATAATCCTGCTGTACCAGTTCCCGCCCCGCTGCCCATGCCAACCCAAAATTTACCCAAAATCACCACTAGCACACAGACTACACTATATAACCAAAAGTATGTGGACACCTTTCATCATTATTGAGTTCAGGTGTTTTAGCCAGTGCTATAATATCCAATAATATATACTGTACTTTTGTATAAATAAAATAAGGACGATCTCAGATGAATCCTTTTTCATTTTCTTCATTCATCATCTCCTCAAAATACTTAATCCACCCTCTCAGTACACCCTCCTCATCTGGAATTATCTTCATGAACTCGTGATTAAAGGTCTGCACATGGATCCACAGTGGTGTGTTCAGTCTGTGATGTTATACGAGAGAGAAGATTTTTTGAGCACCTTAACCCTCATATTCCATCTCTGAACGGCAGTTTGAGGTCTTAGATACAGACAGAAAAGATCAGGTGGTGTTGCTTCCACATAGCTTGAAGAACCTGAGTTTGATCTGCCTTTGGTTTCTGTGGTTGTGGATGTTTCTGCTTATGTTTGTGCTGTTTTCCTACAGGTAGTCTGGATACAATCTCAAACCATTGCCAGTAGGTAGACTAGCTACTCTGATCTGTCTCTAGTGTGTTATTAGACTGCTATGACAGACATGGTGCTAGCAGGTGTATGTAAACTTTTGACCTGTTATCTACAGCATGCATGCTAACAAATGAAGTGATGCACCGTTTATCGATGGTACAACTAGAACCAGCTTGATTAAAAATATTTACAGTCACATTAATTTCAAGTCATAAATAATAAAAAGCACAAACACAACAGACATGTTGATGATCACGTCCTGATTCCTGATTGAATG